>NC_084625.1:41779911-42042123 GCF_033978795.1 Nerophis ophidion
GGCGGACTGGTACTTTTCAGAGACCGTTTGGTACCAAATATGATTCATTAGTATCGCTTTACTATACTAATACCCGTATACCGTACAACCCCACTAGTTACTATGGTAATTCCACGTCACGGTAGGTCAGACGAGGCACCAAGCAGTGTGGGTGGGGAGCGTTTCCACACAGCTTTTCCAGAGCGTCCTGCCTGAAATGTGGGTGTCAGGGACAGACGCGGAAGGAGATTTTTACAACAAAGTTCTAAAGCTGAGTGATATATCATATACAAGGGCGTAGAATTGGGTAGGGACGCTAGGGACACGTCCCTACCAATATCCAGCCGCTACTGTGTAGTCACTATCAATACAAGCGCTGCCCGTAATGTTTAGTCGATGATTATGGCACAGAAAGGGTTAAACGTCGGTCTCTGCTAGAAGTCCCGCCTCTAATCTAAATATCGCTCCCTGATTTGTTGCCGGTTTCGTGCTAACTTACGTGTGATTGGTTGTCCCCGCTGTCACTCCTTCTGCTTGTAAAAGCTAGTCTACATGCTAGTTGATAGCGAGCGGACAAGAGTCGGTGCAACTGTCAGTGCAAGTTTGTTGTTCCTGGCACACGGTAGCTAGATGGATTTTAATATCAGTGCTGTGATTTACATTGTGTTTGTGTCTGTAATGTGCGTGTGTGCTGTAGGTTTTGAAGGATGTCAATGAAAATAAAACTGGATATAAGAGACTTCTTTCGGAGTCAAACTGTAAGTTACTTCAAGGGTGTATAGAGGCTCAACAATATTGAATAATTAAACAATATATCACTGCAGTCACGCCCCTTAGAGTGCTATAATGAGCATATACCATGGACTGGAGTGATATATTGCTTTTATAAAACTGTTACCAATAAAGGCAATATGAAATAGGAATACTCAATCAATTCAACATTAATACGGCCACAACGACAACTCTTGCTGGCCTACTGCCCTCGGTAATGGCACAATTCCCAAAGTATGTGGGCTCTATTGATTAGATTAGATTAGATTAGATATTACTTTATTTATTCCGTCAGGAGAGTTCCTTCAGGAAAATTACAATTTTCAGCACAATCCCATTCAAGATCAGACAAACATTACAGGGAGACAGAACAGGATCGCTGACGGGTCTGCCGGCTTCCAGCGCCCCTTACAAAAAAGATGACATACAGGTAAACAAGGGGGGAGGGGAGAAAAGAATAGAAGATTAAAATAAAATTTAAAAACTCGGTCTTAGCCTGGGCCCTGGAGTGGGGGTGCAGACTGAGGCCAAGGGAAAAAATAAAAAAAAAAATTTAAAAAAATAAAACAACAACTCATAGCCATAGTACACATCCCTCTTACAAGTGTGTAAGAGGGAAACATCAAAGAACACAGAGGGCATTAAAGCAGCAGATACAACCAGACACTTCTACATACAGCTATGAATAAAAAGTAAAAGAAACATATACACTGTGGTGGCCTCTGCGGTGTTCCACGCCATTGTCCGCTGGGGAGGAGGGAGCATGGCCAGAGACAGGAGCAGACCCAACAAAGCAACCAAGACAGCCGACTCCACTCTCGGCCAATGTCCAGTCCGCATGGACCATGAATTTACGATGAATTGATTAACGTGGACCCCGACTTAAACAAGTTGAAAAACTTATTCGGGTGTTACCATTTAGTGGTCAATTGTACGGAATATGTACTGTACTGTGCAAACTACTAATAAAAGTATCAATCAATCAATCAATCAATGGATGAGCGAGGATACATCCAAGGTGACTGAGGTCTCCGACACCTGCTCACCCAGTCGAGACACAGCAAAAGCCTCTCCGTCCCAGCGCTCAGTGCTAGCTCCGCAGCCCTGTCCCCTCATCCGCATCTCCTCCAATCCCTCCAAACTCCGCAGCCCTGTCCCCTCATCCGCATCTCCTCCAGTCCCTCCAAACAGACTCTGGTGTGGCAGAGACCCAGCAGCTGGTCTCCATGGCCAAAAGGCTCCCGGGAGGCAGATCCAGAAGTCCACAAAAAAAGCACCACAGAGGTCACGAAAGTGCCACCCCTTGTCACACAGTCCCAAAGGGTCCCGGACCAAAATGCAAAAAAATATAAAAACACATGAAAACAAGAGGGAAACACAAAAGGATGACACAAGAGCACAGAGCTCCTGCCTACAGCAGCCACTACAGCAGCGCCATCTTGGAAAACAAAAAAACCTCACTAACAACTTTAACGACGCCCTGCGCGAAACCATTGATAACATTGCACCGCTAAAGTTAAAAAAGGCTCCAAAAAAAGCGTACCCCGTGGTTTACAGAAGAAACTAGAGCTCAGAAATGATTATGTAGAAAGCTGGAACGCAAATGGCGAAAGACTAAACTTGAGGTGCACCATCAAGCATGGAGTGATGGTTTAATAACTTATAAACGCATGCTTATCTTAGCTAAAGCTAAATATTACTCAAATCTCATCCACCGTAATAAAAACGATCCTAAATTTTTGTTTAGTACGGTAGCATCGCTAACCCTACAAGGGACTCCTTCCAGTAGCTCCACCCACTCAGCTGATGACTTTATGCAATTCTTTAGTAAGAAAATTGAAGTCATTAGAAAGGAGATTAAGGGGTCCGGTCCGATCCGGTGGCCATGTACTGCTCGCCTGTGTATCGGCTGGGGACATCTCTGCGCTGCTGATCCGCCTCCGCTTGGGATGGTTTCCTGCTGGCTCCGCTGTGAACGGGACTCTCGCTGCTGTGTTGGATCCGCTTTGGACTGGACTCTCGCGACTGTTTTGGATCCATTATGGATTGAACTTTCACAGTATCATGTTAGACCCGCTCGACATCCATTGCTTTCCTCCTCTCCAAGGTTCTCATAGTCATTATCGTCACCGACGTCCCACTGGGTGTGAGTTTTCCTTGTCCTTATGTGGGCCTACCGAGGATGTCGTAGTGGTTTGTGCAGCCCTTTGAGACACTAGTGATTTTGGGCTATATAAGTAAACATTGATTGATTGATTTAATGTAGATTTATTCAACCAGAAATATATACTATCAAATAAAATAGCCTCACTGTGGAAAAAATAGTCCCACCTATCCAGACGTTAGCTCCAAATTAGCACGGCATCTCGTCTTTTTCTCCGCTTTTTTTCAGGTGAAAGTCAGCGCTCAGTCCCCTTTACCATTGTTAACCCTTCCCAGAGGTGAAAGTTAACCTTGAACATGTGAATTCAACTTCTTTAGTCCGTTTTTTAACATCGTAAAAACATCAGCTGTCTCTTACTACGGACTGCAACAGTCCGTTGTCATGGATACATGACAACAACTTCCATTCATACCTGTCATGCGTGCCTGAGGCGGAGTGATAACCTACGCTTTGATAAGGCTTTAGAATATTTAAACCACGGTTAACAGCCAATCAGATCACCGGATTTCACTTTTCCGTTTTATTATTTCAATTATTTTTTAGTTTCATGTATTTGTGTAGAAGAGAGCAACGGTTTGAAAATACCAATTAACAAAACTTTGTGGTGAAATACAATAAAACCTCACTAGAAGCATTTAAGTCTCACCTTAAAACTCATTTGTATACTCTAACCTTTAAATAGACTCCCTTTTTCGACCAGTTGATCTGCCGTTTCTTTTCTTTTTCTCCTATGTCCCACTCTCCCTTGTGGAGGGGGTCCGGTCCGATCCGGTGGCCATGTACTGCTCGCCTGTGTATCGGCTGGGGACATCTCTGCACTGCTGATCCGCCTCCGCTTGGGATGGTTTCCTGCTGGCTCCGCTGTGAACGGGACTCTCGCTGCTGTGTTGGATCCGCTTTGGACTGGACTCTTGCGACTGTGTTGGATCCATTATGGATTGAACTTTCACAGTATCATGTTAGACCCGCTCGACATCCATTGCTTTCCTCCTCTCCAAGGTTCTCATAGTCATCATTGTCACCGACGTCCCACTGGGTGTGAGTTTTCCTTGCCCTTATGTGGGCCTACCGAGGATGTCGTAGTGGTTTGTGCAGCCCTTTGAGACACAAGTGATTTAGGGCTATATAAGTAAACATTGATTGATTGATTGATTGATTGAGATTATCATTTTTAAGGAGACTTAAAACATGGCTTAGAACCACCATGACAGAAGTAAGACTGAACAATCTTGCTGTGTGCCATGTCCATCAGGGAAAACTGGACAATACTGACCTGAGAGAAATCTGCCAGCAGTTCATTTCTGTATACAGACCGGCGGAGGCTTGTGTTTGGCTCTTTCAAATAGGAACAACCAGTGGACACTAATCTGCTTGTATTTCAGTATTAGTGACAAACCTATTTACAGTACAAAAGCAGCAATAGAAAGAAGTAGATGACGGGAACAATTGTGAGTGATTTAAACACAAGTTGGGGAAAAGATTGTTACTGTTGCGATCCACTGCTCGTATCTAGACATATTAGTTATTTTTCCTTTCTGGTATCACTCTCAGTCAAGTGACTGTTTATTAGGGTCCGCCCTGCCTATGGCAAAGGACTCCTGTGGAGTCCTTTGCCATAGGCAAGGACCCTATTGAATCTCGTGCGTTTTATTATTCTTTCTTTTTTCCGCACGCATACTCGCCGGTTTTGATTTTACGCGCCTTCAAAGAACCCCTGCGCAAAGTTTCCTAAAAAATGTCATTTTTGCCTCTTTGAGCTGTAATTTGACCCCCTTAAAATACTTCAAAACTCACCAAACTTGGCACACACATCAGGACTGGCAACAATTGCGAGCTAATAAAAAAACCAGACCCCAAAACTCAAAATTGTGCTCTAGCGCCCCCTAGGAATACAACACAGACAAACTGCTCCTAGGAAGAAAACACAGACAACACTGCTTGTGACTTCCGGTAGGAATGTCAGAGAGACATGAAACAAAAACCACTATGTAAGTCTGACTTAGACCTACATTTGAATAATTAACATACTTTGGCAAAAATCAACAGGAAGCTTGATATTTTCACTTCAATATAACAACTGCATTACTTTCACAATGCATTAAATAGTGGCACCAAGGCTTACTCTGCCGTGGGGCTTGGGGGCAGCAGCCCAAGGCGCCCTCGCACCTTCGCACCCTAATTTGACCCCCTTAACATGCTTCAAAGTGCAAGTTAAAAATATTTATCAACAACATCCAGAAACGCCAATCTGTAATTTGACCCCCTTAACATGCTTCAAAACTCACCAAATTTTACACACACACATCAGGACTGGTGAAAATTGCCATCCAATAAAAAAACAAACCCCAAAAATGAAAATCGTGCTTTAGCTCCCCCTAGGAAAAAAAACTGACAAAACTGCTTGTAAATTCTGTCAGGAATGTCGTAGAGTGATGAAACAAAAACTTCTATGTAGGTCTGACTAAGATCGGGACTCGGGACACGGCGGCAGCGGCCAAAGGCGGACCCGACCAACGCTGCTTGCAGCTTTAATTTCCTGTTTAGCCTGTCACCATGGTAACTCATCAGTCCACCTGCCAATCCCGGTCCACACAACCCTGTTTTGTCTAATCACCCTCCTATTTAAGACAGCCTCTTTGTTCTTTTCTTCCTGGGTTCATAAATTGCTCTCATGCAACAAGTGACGACTGCTACTTTTTCTACTTTTATTCTCGCTAGCTCTCACGCTATGCCACTTGATTATTCCAGTTTTCATACTGATGATTTGTTTTCTCGTTTGTGCTTTCATGCCACGGTTAGTTTTCTGTTTGTATTTCCTAGTTTTCATACTAGCGTTTTTGGTTTGCCTTTTTATTAGTTCCAGCATTTCTGTTCAGAGCTCTCTTTTTGTTAAATAAATATTTTAAGATCCTACCTTTTGTTGTGTTCACGTCAACGCATCCTCGAGGGAATCGAACCCGGCATCACAATGCCCACCAGTCCTCACAATTACAGTTCATTTATGTTTATTTACAATGTTGTATTGCATGAATGTATTTCTGATGTTGATGGACAGTAGGCTATGTTAATTGACAGTATGATGCACAGTTGCACTACAGTTGCTTCTCCTTCTTCTTTATCTCCTCCTCCTTATTTTACTTCTTCTTTATCTCCTCCCCTTTCCCCTTGTTCCTTCCCCTCTTCAAGGGACGGCGTGGCGAAGTTGGTAGAGTGGCTGTGCCAGCAATCTGCGGGTTGTTGGTTCAATCCCCACCTTCTACCATCCTAGTCACGTCCTTTGTGTCCTTGGACAAGACACATCACCCTTGCTCCTGATGGGTCCTGGTGAGCGCCTTGCATGGCAGCTCCCACCATCAGTGTGTGAATGTGTGTGTGAATGGGCGAATGTGGAAATACTGTCAAAGCGCTTTGGGCTCCTTAAAAAGGGGTAGAAAAGCGCTTTATAAGTACAACCCATTTACCATTTACAGCCCTACACTAAAGAGCAAAGATGAGAACTCTTTGAAGTTGTCTCCTTTGTTTTCATTTTAGTTACTTTACCCTATAACATCTGCATGACGTGAAATTATGATTGCTAATGTAAAAAAAAAAAAAGTAAACTTTCAGAGTGCTGCCTTGGAGCTCTTTTGTGTCCCCACCCATCTCAAAATCAAACCTACTCCCTTGATCATATATATCAGTGGTCCCCAACCACCGGGTACCGGTCCGCGGCCCGATTGGTACCGGGCCGCAAAATAATTTTTTATTCATTTTTATAAAAAAAAAAAAAATATATATATATATATATATATATATATATATAAAAATATATTTTTTAATATATTTTTTTAATTAAATCAACATAAAAAACACAATATACACTTGCAATTAGTGCACCAACCACGAAAACCTCCCTGTTTCATGACAAAAACGTCCTTTTTTCATGATAAAGAAAAAAAATAAAATAAAATCCCACACCCGGGCCGCGGGACAAATTATTAAGCGTTGACCGGTCCGCGGATACAAAAAGGTTGGGGACCACTGATATATATCACAGATAGGGACGGCGTGGCGCAGTGGGAGAGTGGGCGTGCGCAACCCGAGGGTCCCTGGTTCAAATCCCACCTAGTACCAACCTCGTCACGTCCGTTGTGTCCTGAGCAAGACACTTCACCCTTGCTCCTGATGGGTGCTGGTTGGCGCCTTGCATGGCAGCTCCCTCCATCAGTGTGTGAATGTGTGTGTGAATGGGTAAATGTGGAAGTAATGTCAAAGCGCTTTGAGTACCTTGAAGGTAGAAAAGCGCTATACAAGTACAACCCATTTATTGTAGATGTTTTTTGTTTTTGTACTCTTCAAATTCATATTTTTCTGGGTTTGTTGCATTTTTGTTGCATTTGGCTTGATTGTAAAATATGTCGATTGAGAGCGGGTGTGACGTTCATATGTTCTCAATATTCAGGGTTTTATCCTTCATAGAAAAATTACAATTCCATTACTGTTTTAAGGCGGTTTTTCATAACATTTTTAGCATTCAATCAGACTTTATTGTGAGGTTTTATATTAGTTTTCCTAAAAATAGATATAGCGGCCCCCAGACAAATTTTTTTCTGTAAATTTGGCCCCTGAGTCAAAATAATTGCCCAGGCCTGCTATAGAGACTATAGTGCAGGGGTCACCAACGCGGTCCCCGCGGGCACCAGGCAACCCGTAAGGTCCAGATGAGTCGCCCGCTGGCCTGTTCTAAAAATAGCTCAAATAGCAGCACTTACCAGTGAGCTGCCTCTATTTTTTAAATTGTATTTATTTACTAGCAAGCTGGTCTCACTTTACTCGACATTTTTAATTCTAAGAGAGACAAAACTCAAATAGAATTTGAAAATCCAAGAAAATATTCTGAAGACCTGGTCTTCACTTGTTTAAATAAATATGTTTATTTTTTTACCTTGCTTCTTATAACTTTCATAAAGACAATTTTAGAGAGAAAATACAACCTTAAAAATGATTTTAGGATTTTTAAACACATATACCTTTTTTACCTTTTAAATTCCTTCCTCTTCTTTCCTGAGAATTTAAATACATTTTCAAGTATTTTTATTTTATTTTTTGTTGTAAAGAATAATAAATACATTTAATTTAATTATTCATTTTAGCTTCTGTTTTTTTGACGAATAATATCTGTGAAATATTTCTTCAATCTTATTATGAGTAAAATTTAAAAAAATGATTCTGGCAAATCTAAAAAATCTGTAGAATCAAATTTAAATCTTATTTCAAAGTCTTTTGAATTTCTTTTAAAATTTTTGTTCTGGAAAATCTAGAATAAATAATGATTCGTCTGTTAGAAATATAGCTTGGTCCAATTTGTTATATATTCTAACAAAGTGCATATTTAAAACATGTCATAAAAATTCTAAAAAATAATCTTAATCAGGAAAAATTACTAATGATGTTCCATAAATCATTTTTTTAATTTTTTCAAAAAGATTCGGATTAACTAGTTTTTCTCTTCTTTTTTTCGGTTGAATTTTGAATTTTTAGGAGTCGAAATTGAAGATAAACTATGTTTCAAAATTAAATTTTCATTTTTTCTCCTCTTTTAAACCGCTCATTCAAGTTTTTTTCATCATTTATTCTTTGCAAAAAACCTTCTGTAGAAGGAAAAAAAATGTACGATGGAATGACGTACATTTTTTTTAAATATTTATCCGTTTCTATATATATATATTTATTGTGAGAAATCATTAAGATGATCAGTGTTTCCACAAAGATAAATATCATTAATTATTAACAATAACATAGAGTTAAAGGTAAATTGAGCAAATTATTTCTGGCAATTTATTTAAGTGTGTATCAAACTGGTAGCCCTTCGCATTAATCAGTACCCAAGAAGTAGCTCTTGGTTTCAAAAAGGTTGGTGACCCCTGCTATAGTGAATTCAAGTAGGTTGCATGACTTGAATAACCCGAATAACTTTGCACGACTACTTTGGTGTGGTTACTAATGAAAAGCTAATTGAACAAGACAGCAAGGATAGCGTTGTTACTTTTCAACACCTTCTGGTGGCATTTAATGACTTTACGGGAGTGAGAGAACACATCCTGGTTATCATAATGAATAACGTTTATTTTTCTAACACAACTTTTGCGTTTACATTTGATAATAGATGACTTACCTTGCCTGGGGACGTCCCTCAATCAAAAGCTTTCTCGACAGGCATCAAACTTGTGCTATTGTGGTATGCGAGCTCTACTTAGCAATATTTGCATACTACTTTGTTTTCCTTCCATTTTAGTGTGAAGTGTTCTCACACCTTAGACAACTTTTGTCGCTTCTTAAAGGCCTACTGAAATGAGATTTTCTTATTTAAACGGGGATAGCAGGTCCATTCTATGTGTCATACTTGTCATTTCGTGATATTGCCATATTTTTGCTGAAAGGATTTAGTAGAGAACATTGACGATAATGTTTGCAACCACCACTTCCCGAAGACAGCTGGCACTCCACTCGGCGACGGAAAGTTTCTGTGAGTATGGCTTCCTGCGCTTCGTGCACTTTACTCATGGATAGGTTGGCTTTGCTAGAGAGCCGTGTCCGCCAGTTAGAGCAGTGTAATTTCGTAACTTTAGATGTTGCGGACACATCTGCTAGCGTTAGCTGTAGTGAGCTAACTAGCCCAGCTTGTAGCAGCCCTAACCGGCCTACAAGCTACGGTGTACCGGTTGAGACGCATAATAGATTTAGCCCTTTAGCTAGTCCTACACCCCAGTCTACCGGGCACCACACTTCAGTCATAGGGGACTCCATCACCCGAAACATAAGGCTTAGCAAACCAGCCACAATTAAGTGTATTCCCGGGGGCAGAGCACCTGACATTGAAGCTAATCTTAGGGAGCTAACTCGCAACAGGTCTAGTAAACACGTACGGCAGGCTAACCGCACCACTAGTTATGCGAATATAGTAATACACGTTGGCTCCAATGACGTTAGGATGAGACAATCAGAGATTACAAAGAGAAACATAGCCAGGGCTTGTAATCTCGCCAGAAAGATGTCCAGGCATCGAGTAATTGTCTCTGGCCCCCTGCCTGGGAGAGGCAATGATGAGAGATATAGCAGATTAGTCTCTCTTAACAAGTGGCTGGATAGCTTCAGCAGACAACAGGGATTTACGTTTATTGATAATTGGCCCTCTTTCTGGGGGAAACCTGGCTTGCTGAGGAGAGACGGCCTTCACCCTAACCAGGAAGGCGCTATCCTCTTGTCTCGGAACATAGACTTCGCATTGAGCCACATTTGACTAACTGCACTAGAGCAAGCCCGGTCACAGGCAATTACAGAGCCTGCTAGCCTGGGTATGGAGTCAGTTAAGTTAGAACTAGCCAGCGCCAGGTTGGATGATCCCTGTACACATAGCAATTTTCGTAGAATAATACACAACTCACAAAATGTTTTTTCCACTGTGTCTATGACTACGTCAGAGTTAGACATGCGTTCTACTGAGGTGGCAAATTATGATGCGTTCAGTTTATCGCAGCGCCAAGTAGACAATCTGAAAATTCCCGTCATATCAATTCCTAGATATGGTCGTAATTATTTTAAGTACACTGCGCATAATAAACGCAACATTATTGATATTGGTACTACGGATAATTTTATCAACAACTCCTTAAAACAGCCCACTACCTATAATATGGGCTTTCTAAACATCAAATCTTTGTCTCCCAAAACGTTATTAGTCAATGAGGTCATTAGAGACAACAACCTTAACGTCATTGGTCTTAGCGAAACCTGGCTTAAACCAGACGACTTTTTTGCGATAAATGAGGCATCTCCTCCTAACTATACGAATGCGCATATTGCCCGTCACCTCAAAAGGGGAGGGGGTGTCGCACTAATATACAACGAAAACTTTAACTTTAGTCCTAACTTAAATAATAAATATAAATCGTTTGAGGTGCTTTCTATGAAGTCTGCCACACCTCTGCCTCTGTGCCTGGCCGTTATCTACCGCCCCCCAGGGCCCTATTCGGACTTTATTAGTGAATTCTCAGAGTTTGTTGCTGATCTAGTGACGCACGCCGATAATATAATTATAATGTGGGACTTTAATATCCATATGAATACCCCATTGGACCCACCGTGCGTGGCGCTCCAGACTATAATTGATAGCTGTGGTCTCACACAAATAATAAATGAACCGACGCATCGCAGCGGTAATACGATAGACCTAGTGCTTGTCAGAGGTATCACCGTTTCCAAAGTTATGATACTCCCGTATACTAAAGTAATGTCCGATCATTACCTTATAAAATTCGAAGTTTAGACTCATGTTCGGCAAGCTAATAATAATAATAACTGCTATAGCAGCCGCAACATTAATGCTGCCACAACGACGACTCTTGCGGACCTACTGCCCTCGGTAATGGCACCGTTCCCAAAGTATGTGGGCTCTATTGATAACCTCACTAACAACTTTAACAACGCCCTGCGCGAAACCATTGATAGTATAGCACCGCTGAAGTTAAAAAAGGCTCCAAAAAGGCGTACGCCATGGTTTACTGAAGAAACTAGAGCTCAGAAATTATTATGTAGAAAGCTGGAACGCAAATGGCGCACGACTAAACTTGAGGTGCACCATCAAGCATGGAGTGATAGTTTAATAACTTATAAACGCATGCTTACCTTAGCTAAAACTAATTATTACTCAAATCTCATCCGCATTAATAAAAACGATCCAAAATTTTTGTTTAGTACAGTAGCATCGCTAACCCAACAAGGGACTCCTTCCAGTAGCTCCACCCATTCGGCAGATGACTTTATGAAGTTCTTTAATAAGAAAATTGAACTTATTAGAAAGGAGATAAAAGACAATGCGTCCCAGCTACAACTGGGTTATAGTAACACAGATACGATTGTATATACGGCGGATACTGCAAATATCCAAAATAGTTTCTCTCGTTTTGATGAAATAACATTAGAAGGATTGTTACAACGTGTAAATGGAATAAAACCAACAACATGTTTACTTGACCCACTTCCTGGGAAACTTATCAAGGAGCTTTTTGTATTATTAGGTCCATCAGTGCTAAATATTATAAACTTATCACTTTCCTCGGGCACTGTTCCCGTTGCATTCAAAAAAGCGGTTATTCATCCTCTCCTTAAAAGACCTAACCTCGATCCTGACCTCATGGTAAACTACCGACCGGTGTCTCACCTTCCCTTTATTTCGAAAATCCTCGAAAAAATTGTTGCAGAGCAGCTAAATGAGCACTTAGCGTTTAACAATCTATGTGAAACCTTTCAATCCAGTTTCAGGGCAAATCACTCGACTGAGACAGCCCTCGCAAAATTGACTAATGATCTATTGCTAACGATGGACTCTGATGCGTCATCTATGTTGCTGCTCCTCGATCTTAGCGCTGCTTTCGATACCGTCGATCATAATATTTTATTAGAGCGTATCAAAATACGAACTGGTATGTCGGACTCAGCCCTGTCATGGTTTAACTCTTATCTTACTGATAGGATGCAGTGCGTCTCCTATAACAGTGTGACCTCGGACTATGTTAAGGTAACGTGTGGAGTTCCCCAGGGTTCGGTCCTTGGCCCTGTACTCTTCAGCATCTACATGCTGCCGCCGGGTGACATCATACGCAAATACGGTATTAGCTTTCACTGTTATGCTGATGACACCCAACTCTACATGCCCCTAAAGCTGACCAACACGCCGGACTGTAGTCAGTTGGAAGCGTGTCTTAATGAAATTAAACAACGGATGTCCGCTAACTTTTTGCAACTTAATGCCAAAAAAACGGAAATGCTGATTATCGGTCCTGCTAGACACCGACCTCTATTTAATAATACAACTTTAACATTTGACAACCAAATAATAAAACAAGGTGACTCTGTAAAAAATCTGGGTATTATCTTCGACCCAACTCTCTCCTTTGAGTCACACATTAAAAGCGTTACTAAAACGGCCTTCTTTCATCTCCGTAATATCGCTAAAATTTGCTCCATTTTGTCCACTAAAGACGCCGAGATCATTATCCATGCGTTTGTTACGTCTCGCCTCGACTACTGTAACGTATTATTTTCGGGTCTCCCCATGTCCAGCATTAAAAGATTACAGTTGGTACAAAATGCGGCTGCTAGACTTTTGACAAGAACAAGAAAGTTTGATCATATTACGCCTGTACTGGCTCACCTGCACTGGCTTCCTGTGCACTTAAGATGTGACTTTAAGGTTTTACTACTTACGTATAAAATACTACACGGTCTAGCTCCAGCCTATCTTGCCGATTGTATTGTACCATATGTCCCAGCAAGAAATCTGCGTTCAGAAGACTCCGGCTTATTAATGATTCCTAGAGCTCAAAAAAAGTCTGCGGGCTATAGAGCGTTTTCCGTTCGGGCTCGAGTACTCTGGAATGCCCTCCCGGTAACAGTTAGAGATGCTACCTCAGTAGAAGCATTTAAGTCTCACCTTAAAACTCATCTGTATACTCTAGCCTTTAAATAGACCTCCTTTTTAGACCAGTTGATCTGCCGCTTCTTTTCTTTCTCCTATGTCCCCCCCTCCCTTGTGGAGGGGGTCCGGTCCGATGACCATGGATGAAGTACTGGCTGTCCAGAGTCGAAACCCAGGATGGACCGCTCGTCGGGACCCAGGATGGACCGCTCGCCTGTATCGGTTGGGGACATCTCTACGCTGCTGATCCGCTTGAGATGGTTTCCTGTGGACGGGACTCTCGCTGCTGTCTTGGAGCCACTATGGATGCTTTCGGTCCCCTAGAGGGGGGGGGGTTGCCCACATCTGAGGTCCTCTCCAAGGTTTCTCATAGTCAGCATTGTCACTGGCGTCCCACTGGATGTGAATTCTCCCTGCTCACTGGATGTGAGTTTTCCTTGCCCTTTTGTGGGTTCTTCCGAGGATGTTGTAGTCGTAATGATTTGTGCAGTCCTTTGAGACATTTGTGATTAGGGGCTATATAAATAAAAATTGATTGATTGATTGATTTGGTGCTGATAAAAAAAAAGCCTTGCCTGTACCGGAAGTAGCAGACGATGACGTCACAAGGGTGAGGGCTCCTCACGTCCTCACATTGTTTAAAATGGGAGCCTCCAGCAGCAAGAGCTTTTCTGACCGAGAAAACGACAATTTCCTCATTAATTTGAGCGAGGATGAAAGATTCCTGGAAGATGATATTGATAGCGAAGGACTACAAAAAAATAAAAATAAATAAATAAAGTTAAAAAAAAAAAGGCGATTGCATTGGGACGGATTCAGATGTTTTTAGACACATTTACTAAGATAATTTTGGGAAATCCATATCTCTCTATTGTGTTGCTAGTGTTTTAGTGAGTTAAATAGTACCTGATATTCGGAGGGGTGTGTCCACGGGTGTCTTGAAACCAGTCTCTGAGGCAGTGGTCGGGAACCTTTTTCGCTGAGAGAGCCATACAAGCCAAATATTTTTTTAAAGTATTTCCTTAAGAGCCATATAATTTTTTTTTATTATTATTTTTTTTTAACACTGAATACAATTAAATGCGTGCATTTTTAAGTAAGACCAAGCTTTTTAGAGGATAATAAGTTCCTTATTCTTTTTAAACACATTGTTATTCTGAAGCTAAACAAAATAAAATACTTCTTACCATTAATGCGACTTCTTGAACAGGTGCGGCATAAACCGGATGGATGGATTAAAATGCATGAGAATGTTTTATATTTTGAACATTATTTTTAACACTGTGATTACCAGCGGAGTTATTGATTACTTATAATGTTAAGCAATGTCAGCTAAGATTTACCTGAGAGCCAGGTGCAGTCCTCAAAAGAGCCACATCCCTACCCCTGCTCTGAGGGAAGTCGACGTCAGCTGCATGGACGGCGCAAGCTCAGCTGATCTCCGGTAAGAGGCGACTTTTTACCACAATTTTCCCACCGAAACCTGCCGGTTGACAAGTAGTCGGGAACCATGTTCGCTTGACCGCTCTGATCCATAGTAAAGCTTCCCCTCCGGGGAATTTTAAACAATGAATCACCGTGTGTTTGTGTGGCTAAAGGCTAAACCTTCCCAACTCCATCTTTCTACTTTGACTTCTCCATTATTAATTGAACAAATTGCAAAAGATTCAGCAACATAGATGTCCAGAATACCGTTTAATTGTGCGATGAAAAGAAACTAAAAATGCCATATTGGCATGTGTTGCGATGTTAATATTTCATCATTGATTAATAAACTATCAGACTGCGTGGTCGGTAGTAGTGGGTTTCAGTAGGCCTTTAACTCCCTGGTTTCGCTATGGCTCTTGTCCACTGCTTTCTGCGCCATTTGCCATTGGGAGTTACGTCGTCGAAAAAGTTGACTAAACTCAAGCGTATTTAAAGGAGCGGTGTTGTGCAGTGACGTACACACGCTGTGCAACACCTAAACGGCGTGGCGCAGTGGTAGAGTGGCCGTGCGCAACCCGAGGGGCCCTGGTTCAAATCCCACCTAGTACCAACCTCGTCACGTCCGTTGTGTCCTGAGCAAGACACTTCACCCTTGCTCCTGATGGGTGCTGGTTGGCGCCTTGCATGGCAGCTCCCTCCATCAATGTGTGAATGTGTGTGTGAATGGGTAAATGTGGAAGTAGTGTCAAAGCGCTTTGAGTACCTTGAAGGTAGAAAAGCGCTATACAAGTACAACCCATTTATCATTTGTCATTTAAACCAGTGGTACTTAACCTTGATGGAGGTACCGAACCCCATTAGTTTTACATGCGCATTCCCCGAACCCTTCTTTAGTGAAAAATAAAGTTGTGGATGCACAACGACCAGTGAGGCAGGATTGCAGGTAGGAATACATTTTAATATAATACAACAAAAGAACACTGGTGCAAAAAAGGGAAAAACAAAGCGCGAGCAGGAAACAGAAATAACACTAAACGACGCGCCGAATGCACGGGAAGCTAAGGCGGAACTTAACCACAAAATAATCTATGACACAGGATACAAAACGTGACGTGTTGCAAGAAGCGAACAATGAGCCGAGGAGGAACTGAGGAATCGGGTGTGGGCTTAAACACACAAATAATAATCTGAAACAGGTGTGTGACAGGAGCCCGTGAGGAGGAGCACATTACGTTGCCATGGTGATTAAAACAAACGAGGAAGTGCTCAAACGCAAGGAATCGGCCGAGTCCAGAACTAAACATGAACAAAGACATATAAACGACTAAACACTAAACGATCCGTGTAGCGGATCGTGACAATATTCTTAGTAACAAAGACTTAATTTAGAGCTATTTGGACACTTGGGGAACATATTCTAAGTGATAAAGACTTAATTTAGAGTTATTTGGTTAGGGTCAGGGTTAAAGGGTTAGGGTTATAATAAGGCCATTAATAAGTAGTCAATAATGACTAGTATATATATATATATATATATATATATATATATATATATATATATATATATATATATATATATAAAAATATATATCCATCCATTTTCTACCGCTTATTCCCTTTGGGGGTCACGGGGGGCGCTGGCGCCTATCTCAGCTACAATCGGGCGGAAGGCGGGGTACACCCTGGACAAGTCGCCACCTCATCGCAGGGCCAACACAGATAGACAGACAACATTCACACTCACATTCACACACTAGGGCCAATTTAGTGTTGCCAATCAACCTATCCCCAGGTGCATATATACACACACACACACAAACATATATATATATATATATATATATATATATGTTACTAATAGCCAATATGTTACTAATTTACATGTTAATAAGCAATTAATTAATGGTGAATAAGTTCCCCATGCTAAAGTGTTACCATGTTTTTATTTTACTGGTGCACAAAATGAACCGTGCACGAACATCACCTTGTTCAAACAACAAACAATCACAGTGCATAAACTCACAATAAATTACACACCTGCCAATCAGTCAGCCGATAGAAGTTTGTATTTACACGATGAGTCGGGTGTGTTTTGACCTCCGCCGAACCCCTGAGGCTGACTCACCGAACCCCTAGGGTCCTATCGAACCCAGGTTAGAAACCACTGACCTAAACAATCCGTGCGAAACGTGAACTTTGACTACTAAACAAGACAAAATGCCGTGAAAAAAACAAACAAAAAAAAAAAACTTAACGACGCCTCGAGGCAGCAACAGTTCCTGGAATATATTTTGCATTCGAATTACTCGAGTAATCGAGTCAGCTCTAATTAGTACTGTCAGTGATCATTTTTTCCATCATATAATCACACTTTTGAATTTGGAGTGAACGTGATTAATTACAGATTATCGCTCGTTGGCATAATTTAAAGTCACTTATAAAAAAAAAAAGAAGGAAATTAGGATAGGATATACTTTGTTTAACCCAATATGTGTTACGGCACACAAGCAGTCTGCTTCTCCCTGCTCTGCGGGAGTAACTACAGCACCTGGGCAATTATTTTACTCGGGGGGCCAGATTGAGATAAAAAAGTGTGTCTGGGCCCGGTATATCTATTTTTAGGAACACTAATACAAACCTCACAATAATGATTGACAGCTAAAAACAGACTGCCTTAAAAACAGAATGGAATTTGATTTGTTTTTACTGAATGAGACACCCAGAATGTACATGAAAATAAATGTTTTATCATTCATATTAACTATGAATGATAAAACACTGAATATTGACAGCATATTTTACAAATGCAACAAAAATAATGAAAAAAAAAACCCAACTACAATCTGAGATATCTCCTAGTGACCCATCCATCCATCAATCCATCATGTTTCGCTTATCCGAGGTCGGGTCGCGGGGGCAGCAGCCTAAGCAGGGAAGCCCAGACTTCCCTCTCCCCAGCCACTTCGTCTAGCTCTTCCCGGGGGATCCCGAGGCGTTCCCAGGCCAGCCGGGAGACATAGTCTTCCCAACGTGTCCTGGGTCTTCCCCGTGGCCTCCTACCAGTTGGACGTGGCCGAAACACCTTCCTAGGGAGGTGTTCGGGTGGCATCCTGACCAGATGCCCGAGCCACCTCATCTGGCTCCTCTCGATGTGGAGGAGCAGCGGCTTTACTTTGAGCTCCTCTCAGATGACAGAGCTTCTCACCCTATCTCTAAGGGAGAGCCTCGCCACCCGGCGGAGGAAACTCATTTCGGCCGCTTGTACCCGTGATCTTATCCTTTCGGTCATGACCCAAAGCTCATGACCAGAGGTGAGGATGGGAACGTAGATCGACCGGAAACTTGAGAGCTTTGCCTTCCGGCTCAGCTCCTTCTTCACCACAACGGATCGATACAACGTCCGCATTACTGAAGACGCTGCACCGATCCACCTGTCGATCTCACGATCCACTCTTTCCCCTACTCGTGAAGGAGACTCCTAGGTACTTGAACTCCTCCACTTGGGGCAGGGTGACCATAGTAAGTTATTAGATGACCATAGTAACTAATTAGATGACCGTAGTAACTAGTATATGATGCAGATTCCAAGCATTGAAAGACTTAGTAAAGCTGAAGGCTTCCGGTCATTGGAAAACATCACTGCACATCATAATGGCAGCTACACTTTCCGTCTTAAAGATCTAAAACAATTATTTGGGAATGTCCGGCGGGCCAGATTGAAAAGCTCGGACCTTAATTTGTCCAGGTCTGACCTAGAATCTCCGTTGTGAGCTCCACAGGACACGCCCCCGCACTTGCCGCGCGTTGCTGCAGCCGGAGGCAATCTGCAATCTATGCACCTGGGGGTGATGAGAAACGACAGCATAAAGAGTTTCTCCGCTAACTACTCCTCGTCGAAATGCAACCCTGTTTTCAGTAAGCTCTCACGTCTCTGGCTCCTCTCCTGTGTCTCTCCTGCTGGCTTTGTCTCCCTCGTGCCTTGTCCTGATTTTTTCCTTGTCATCTTCTGTTCCTTTAGCCCTCCGTGTCTCAGTGTTAGCCGTGCATATCCACTGTAGATCCTCCCCCCGGACTCTGACTGCCTTCCTCAATTCTCGACCCCCATGCTCGGATTTGGACTTCTGATCCCTCTCTCTTGCCCCACAGACCTCGCTCAAATCACGGACCTTTTTTTGCTTCTCCCCCTTTGGACTTGGATGCTGCCACAACCAACACACACTTTCAACAAACCCTCTGTAATTCAAATTAGGTTAACCTCCACACATAGCAGCATACACACCCCACGTATTCATCAAGTGCTCAATAAAACCCGTTGAGCTCGACCTCCTGTTGTCGTGCCGTCTCCTTACCCCTTGTCGATACATAACTCTATGGAGAACTTCTGTGGTTGCAGTGTCGATTTTACATACCCTAACAAAAATACAAACTTAATAAAAGAATATGAAAAACTACAAATACATTATATTTATTGCACACTAAACGGTTGCACTATTTCTAAATAGATTTAAAAAAACAAAACTATTTAATTATAACCCATTTTGAATATTGTGATTTTTTTTGGATTGGTGGACCGGGGTGGTGGTTCCTCTCTTTAAGAAGGGAAACTGGAGGATGTGTTACAACTATCTCCTCAGCCTTCCCGGTAAGGTTTATCCAGGTGTACTGGAGAGGAAGCTACGCCGGATAGTCGAACCTCGGATTCAGGAGGAACAGTGTGGTTTTCTTCCTGGTCGTGGAACTGTGGACCAACTCTATACTCTCGGCAGGGTCCTTGAGGGTGCATGGGAGTTTGCCCAACCAGTCTACATGTGCTTTGTGGACTTATAGAAGGCATTTGACCGTGTTCCTCGGGAAGTCCTGTAGGGAATGCTCAAACAGTATGGGGTATCGGACTGTCTGATTGCAGTGGTCCGATTCCTGTATGATCAGTGTCAGAGCTTGGTCCGCATTGCCGGCAGTAAGTCGGACACATTTCCAGTTAGGGTTGGACTCCGCCAAGGCTGCCCTTTGTCACCGATTCTGTTCATAACTTTTATAGACATAATTTCTAGGCGCAGTCAAGGCGTTGAGGGGATCCGGTTTGGTGGCTGCAGGATTAGGTCTCTGCTTTTTGCAGATGATGTGGTCCTGATGGCTTCATCTGGCCAGGATCTTCAGCTCTCACTGGATCGGTTCGCAGTCGAGTGTGAAGCGACCGGGAAGAGAATCATCACCTCCAAGTCCGAGTCCATGGTTTTCGCCCAGAAAAGGTTGGAGTGCCATCTTTGGGTTTTGGAGGAGATCCTGCCCCGAGTGGAGGAGTTCAAGTACCTAAGAGTCTTCTTCACGAGTTAGGGAATAGTGGATCGTGAGATAGACAGGCGGATCGGTGCGGCGCCTTCAGTAATGCGGACTCTGTATCGATCCGTTGAGGTGAAGAAGGAGCTGAGCCAAAAGGGAAAACTCTCAATTTACCGGTCGATCTATGTTCCCATCCTCACCTATGGTCATGAACTTTGGGTTATGACCGAAAGGATAAGATCAGGGTACAAGCGGCCGAAATGAGTTTCCTCTGCCAGGTGGTGGGGCTCTCCCTTAGAGATAGGGTGAGAAGCTCTGCCATCCGGGAGGAACTCAAAGTACAGCCGCTGCTCCTCCACATCGAGAGGAGCCAGAAGAGGTGGTTCGGGCATCTGGTCAGGATGCCACCCGAACGCCTACCTAGGGTAGGAGGCCACGGGGAAGACCCAGGACACGTTGGGAAGACTATGTCTCCCGGCTGGTCTGGGAACGCCTCGGGGTCCTTCGGGAAGAGCTGGACGAAGTGGCTGGGGAGAGGAAAGTCTGGGCTTCCCTGCTTAGGCTGCTGCCCCCTGTGATCTGACCTCGGATAAGCGGAAGAAGATGGATTGATGGATGGATGGTGATTTTTTTTGTGGTTACTTCCATATTCAGCTTTTTGCTTGATTGGCAATTAAATCATAACTATAACAGCAAACCTTTGACACAAAACGATAACAATAATGTATGGGTAACTAAACTGTAAAACAGGAGGTCATAAAAAAATCTACATCATGCCATCTGTTTGTTTGTTCTGACCAACGGTCGTCTAAAAGCAGTTTCCAGGGGGGCAGACACCGTGCAGGGGCTGAGCTCTATCCATCACAGATGCTTGCCTCCAACTATTTCTGCTGAGTACAAATACTTTTGCTGCCAATAAAATCTGCAGACCGGCACATTATCGTAAAAGGTAAAACAGGAGCCGATCAAATATTTATAATAAATGTGGCATCCATCAAACTGCAGCGTTGTTCGTTAGCTCCCTGAGACGGACAAGATGCTGCAGGCCTGTCATGGTCTGTATTCCAAAAAACTCCCAAATAGGTTTCTGTTTTCTGTTCTGTTTGTTTACAGTGTTTTCTGTGTCGCCTTGTTTGATTGCTATGAACTTTGTCATTTTTTTTTGTTATTTTTTTAGTTATGGGTATGCTATACCCATAACTTGTACTGAGTATGTAGGCCACCTACTCAGTGGCCTAATGGTTAGATCGGTAGGTCGTGAGTTCAAACCCCGGCCGAGTCATACCCAAAAAATACCCATTACCTCCCTGCTTGGCACTCAGCATCAAGGGTTGGAATTGGGGGTTAAATCACCAAAAATTAGTCCCGGGCGCGGCCACCTCTGCTGCTCACTGCTCCCCTCACCTCGCAGGGGGTGAACAAGGGGATGGGTCAAATGCAGAAAACAAATTTCACGGCATAGCTCGGTTGGTAGAGTGGCCGTGCCAGCAACTTGAGGGTTGCAGGTTCGATTCCCAATGGGCCATCCTAGTTACTGCCGTTGTGTCCTTGGGCAAGACACTTTACCCACCTGCTCCCAGTGCCACCCACACTGGTTTAAATGGAACTTAGATATTGGGTGTCACTATGTAAAGCGCTTTGAGTCACTTGAGAAAAGCGCTATATAAATATAATTCACTTCACTTCACTTCACCACACCTAGTGTGTGTGACAATCATTGGTACTTTAACTTTAACACAGTAAAACCGGCTTCATAGGTTACCGAATTCGCGCTAAAACATTTTGATGGATTTTTGAGCGCCGTGTGTAATGTTCTCTATTTTCAATAAAACATATACAAATTTCGTGGTGTTTACTTGAGTCATATTGCTATCATATAGTCTACACGTATCTCTTATGTGTGACTGCCATCTACTGGTCACACTTATCATTTCACCATGTACCAAATAAAATAGCTTCGAGGTCGGTTAGCACAACCAAAATGATTCCGTACATTAGGCGCACCGGGTTATAAGGCGCACTGTCGAGTTTTGAGAAAACAAAATGATTTTAGGTGTGCTTTTTAGTCCAAAAAATATGGTACATAATTTTACAGATTAAAGTTCCAGCACAATGCATTATTTTTCTACTCCTTTCATGTTTTGAATAGAGAAATTTAATGTTTAAAAAAAGAGTAATGTGTAAAAAGAATTGTTTAAAAGTGTATGTTTTTGGAAAATTGCCATTACAGACTGGACCTGAATGAATAAGCATCGTGTCCGTGTTTCTGTTCAATATCCCACTCCTCTACAGGGGTGTAACACATCATTGCAAATCAAAATTACCATGTCATAAATATGATGATGTCATATTGACCACGATCTCGTATGGTTCACTTGAGTCATATTTCAGTCTAAACGTATCTCTTATGTGTGACTGCCATCTACTGGTGTCAGTTATCATTTCACCATGTACCAAATAAAATACCTTCGAGGTCGGTAAGCACAACCAAAAATTATTCCGTACATTAGGCGCACCGGCGAGTTTTGAGAAAAAGACATATATTACATTCTAGGGGGCGCTCCCGGCCCAACATGGTTAAGAAACATTGGTATGCAGTAAATATGCACCCTGCAATGATGTGGCGACTTGTCCAGGGTGTACGCCGCCTTCCGTCCGATTGTAGCTGAGATAAGCATCAGCGCCCCCCACAACCCCAAAGGGAATAAGCGGTAGAAAATGGATGAATGGACCATCTTTGCAAAGATCATCTCTTTGCAAAGAAACTCCCACTTTTCCATGGCTAATTTTAGGGCTAAGGGTTGGAATTGGCAGTTAAATCACCAAAAATGATTACCGGGCGTAGCACCGCTGCTGCCCACTGCTCCCCTCACCTCCCACGGGGTGATCAAGGGGATGGGTCAAATGCAGAAGACAATATTCACCACACCTAGTGTGTGTGTGACAATCATTGGTACTTTAACTTTAACTTGTGGTTATTACTGTGTGGAAGGCTCTTACTCCCGGGTTCGTCGGACCACCAAAAAAAAAAAAAAAAGCAGCTTCCATGAAATGCTCAGTCATTCTATAAAATAAATCTGTACAGATTTATAAATCTGCTCTTTTTTACATTTTGTTGTGTTTTGCTTGATTCTAAAAGATACACAACAATCGAGGAGCTGGTCTGAGAAGTAAAAAAGGGGCGACGTTCCTATGTTGTTAATATTCAGTGTTTTATTGTTCATAGTTAATAATGTAAATCCCACTTTCTTTATTTTAATGTACAGTTCGGGTGTTCCATTCAGTAAAAAAAAAACTGTAAATGTCAGAGGTATTTGTTGTTGACAAACCCCAAGATGCAGAGACGGAGGCAGGCATAGAATGTGAAAACATGATTTAATTAAAACTAAACAAGAACAAACAAAAAGCACGCATGTGGGCGGAATAACAAACTAAGGGAGCTAGCACTGGAAGCTAGAAATACAAAAAGGAACTTTAGCATGGAAGCTAGTGGATAGCAAACAGAAAAACTGGAAATAACTAATGCTAACAGACACAGCTTACCGCTACGACGACCAGGACAAAATGTAGCATGACAGGTAGTAGCTGTAACAAAACGACACGACAGGTAGCACTACAAGAGTGACATGTGGCAACGACAATACAATGATCCAGCAACTGACACCAGACAAAGCAGGTACACATAGGAGCAGGCTGATTGGCTACAGGTGTGGCCAGGTGCCAATCAGCCGCAGCTGAGGAGGAACACAGCACTCAGGGAACAAGACAGGAAGCTGACAAAATAAGAGCACTAGACAGGAACTAAAGACAGGAGATACTAAACACAGAGGAAACAGACAAATGCAGAGGAAACAACGAAAACATAGACAAACTGTCAGGGGAAAGCCTGACAGTAAAAACCCATTTCCCTTTTTTGAGGCGGTCTGTCATAACTTTTTTAGAACTTTATTGGACATTTGGACTTTTGGTATTGTGTTCCTGGAAAAAAAGGGACCCAAACACACAAACTGAACAGCACGATTTTACAGCTAAATGTGTGTATATATAATTTATACACACATACACTTTGGCCCCGCAGACACTTTTATTTTCTCTAAATGTGGCCCCCGAGTCAAAATATTTGCCAAGCTCTGATCTAAATCAACAATATGTGTCATGTCTGTTGATCATGTTTTTGTTTGGCCATGTGCTGTTTGTCACCATAGCAACCATTAGTTTCACCTGTGTCACATTTGGAGTCCGCACCTGTTTTCACTAATCATGTCACTTATTTATACCCAAAGTTGCCAGGAAGTCAGCCTGGCGACTTTACCTCTGATACTGTCCATAGTTTTGCTTCTCGCCATGCCAGTTAAGTTTTTGTTTTTTCATGTCATAGTTATCGAGTTTTGTTTCATGTTTATAGTTTCTGCCTTAGTGCACGTTTTGTTTTCACAGCCAAGATTTTGCACCTCCTTACCTTCACGCCTTGCCCACGCCAACTTTCCTTTGCGTTCCAGAAAAACAAACCCCATTGTCCACGTTTTGACAGAAAGGCTGACTACTTGGCAAATGTGGCTTAAATAATACTGTGGTGATTAGTGAAAACATGGGGACAAGGTGAAAACTAATGGGTTGACATGGAAACAAAGCAAACAAGGAAGTGCAAAAACAGGAAACAATGGAGTCTTAAACAAAACAGAACATAACTAAACAAAAACATGATCAACAGACATGACAATATGATTTGCCTGAGTGGCTGGACAGAATTGATTTAAAACAAAATATATATATATAAATTGTTGTTGTTTTTGAATTCATTAATCGTTACGAATAAAAATTGCAATTCATTCAAAAAAATATTTTTTTTACACCCCCTGCTTTTTATCACGTTTCTTCAGCAGTTTAAGAAGGAATGGAGGTTCCACTCTATATTATTATCAGATAAATATTATCATGTGAAGTGAGGTGTGTTGATAATTTCTTCTGATTATTGGCTCCAAAACGGGTCAGGACCGACAAGTGTAAATTATTTTTATTTACCATAAAAGCCGTGATACAAACAAACAGCTTTAACTTGTTTAACAGTACACACTGCAAATGATTTGCCACTCTCAAAAATATTTGTAATTTTATTTATGGAAATGTCCCTAGTTTTAAGAGCTGTTTACCTATTTTTAGTCATTGACTGTAGATTGTGGAGGGGTGCGTGGCCTGCGGACCTGCAGCGAAGCCGTGTGTGCCAGGACCGGCTTCGAGACCAGCGACAGGTGCGTAAATGGCCCACCTTGGCCTGGTTATCTAATCACCCGTCGCTCTTTTAAAAGGCTACAGCCGGGGAGGAGAGAGTTGGTGGAGCTGGAGGGAGAGAGAGAGAGAGAGACAGACAAGGGAAGACAATTGCTGAAAAGCACAGAGACACTTTATTAATAAATAAAACAGTATCGTAACCCGGATCCGGGCCGTGACGTCCACGCCTGGTGGTCTGGAGGATCCACGGCAGGGCAACCTCCACAATAATCTTAATTCTAGCATGCATGTCTGTTCTAGTTTGAAAATGTTAAAAAAATTAGAAAATAATAAGTTTTGTCCGACGTCCTGAGGATGCTTCATTTAAAAATTGTGAGTTAAATTAAAGCTGCAAGCAGCAATGAACTGGACCAACTCTTGCTGGTGTTTCCTGCCTTTACCCATCCAACATATCTTTACCTGCACAATACCTACCTTCCCTGCATCCTGGGGTCACACTGGTTCTTCTTTCTTTCACCCATACACGCTGGTGCTTCCTGCCATCACCTAGACAACATATCTTTACCTGAACATGACCTACCTTCTCTGTATCCTGGTGTCAAACTTAAGCGCCCATTTTGAGACGGCAGCAGCGCAGCAGCATCAGCGCAGCAGTTCTTGGAAGGCTCGTAAAATCAAAACCGGAGCAGTTAGAAAAACTCTTTGCGCAACTTTTAATCAGAAGGGTTCAATCTCTTTCCTGTGCGAGTTTGAAGCCGACACAAGAAACACGCTCAGAGGATATAATGTTCGAAAAAAGGTGACAGGTTTTTCACAAAACTTTTGTTTTGAAGGGGTAATTGCCAACTTCCTGTGGATTTTTGCTGAAGAATGTAAATTAATGAAATGTAGGTCCAAGTAAGACCTACATAGAGGTTTTTGTTTCATGTCTCTACGACATTCTTACCGGAAGTTACAAGCAGTTTTGTCTGTGTTTTCTTCCTAGAAGCAGTTTTGTCTGTGTTTTATTCCTAGGGGGCGCTAAGGCGCAATTTTAATTTTTTAATTTTTATTTTTTATTTTTATTAGATCGCAATTTTTGCCAGTCCTGTTGTGTGTATCCAGTTTGGTGAGTTTTGAAGCATTTTTAAGGGGGTCAAATTACAGCTCAAAGAGGCAAAAATTAAATTTTTTAGAAAACTTTTGTTTTGAAGGGGTGTTTGCCAAATTCCTGTTGATTTTTGTTGAAAGATGTCACATTATGAAATGTAGGTCTAAGTCAGACCTACATAGAAGTTTTTGTTTCATGTCTCTACAACATTCCTAACGGAAGTTACAAGCAGTTTTGTCTGTGTTTTATTCCTAGGGGGCGCTAGAGCGAAATTTTGAGTTTTGGGGTTTGTTTTTATTAGATGGCAATTTTCGACAGTCCTGATGTGTGTGTAAAATTTGGTGAGTTTTGAAGCATGTTAAGGGGGTCAAATTACAGCTCAAAGAGGCGGCGGTATAATAATAATAAAACCTTAGAAATAAAATTGGGTCCTCTGTCCCAAAGGGACATTCGGTCCCTAATAATGCTTGTTTTCAGAATTAAATACTCAATTTCATCTTAAAAACCCTGCTAATTTCTAGATAAATACATCCAAATCTAGGATGTTTTATCTCGTAAAATTAATTAGCTGCATGGAGGGATAAAGTCACTATTTTTAAGAGTTTATTTCCCAAAATCTAATATTTGTATCCTATATTTTGTCAGCTATTTCTTGCAATGTATGTTTCTTGAAGGCTACGCTAACAATAGCATCTGTTCTCTCAATTGAAGAATAAGTCCAGCTATTTTTGTGGATTACAAAGGTTCCTGTTCGGTTTTCCATAGGCTTTTTATTTTTGTAGCGTGTGATCTATTTTTGGTCTCAAATACCTTTTTATGTTGCGTGTTGTGTATCTTGTTCCTTGTCTTTAGATCACACCAGAGTTCTTTCTGGCTTGGAAGTCTAGATTCCACATCAAATGGTATGACAGGATTTGTTTTTGCTGTGTTGATTTTCCCAGAGAACACCACACTCGAACTATTTTTTCAAAACAATATTTATGTTAGGACCTGATCAAGGAGGTGACCCAAGGATGCAGAGACTGGAGGCAAGGTTGAATTACAAAAAAGGGGAATATTTAATAGGTCCAAAAAGTGTAACAAAAGGCAATGGGGCAGAAGTGCACACCATGAATAAACAAACAAAAACAGGTTCCTCAGTGGTCGGCAGAGAAAAAGGCCAGGGCGCACTGAGCACAGCAAACAGTCCAACACAAAATCCTCTTTACCTCAGGGGGGCTAGGAAGCAAACACAAAAAGGTGAGGGATTACAGGAATAAGGAGAGACAACATACCGGGACTGACGAAGTGAAACAGGCGCATGCACGTGGGAGGTGCAGGAGACAATAACCGGCGAGGCCAAGCTGACAGTGACGAGCCTAAATACCGGTGTGCTGATTGCGAGCAGGTGTGCCTCAAGGTCCGCCCCTCGCCGAGGAAGAATCACTAAAAGCACAGGTGCAGGCAAAGGAGAAGGCAGGAAAAAACACAAAAAACACAACACTTTAACGGATAATAGATCTTTTCAGATTTAGAAAATACTTCCATGCACTACACTTTAGTAGTTAAGGGTTAGTTTACCATGGTCCATGTTCCAGTGTACTTTAGTCCCACTTACTCTGTCTTCCTGAGCACTTTCTTGCTCCGCCCTGGTTATCCTAGTACAGTAGATTGTCATTTTTTGTGTTTATCACTCTGATCTGCTTTTTCAGTGGTGATGTATCTGGGTAAAGTTTTTCTGGTTCTACAAAAGACTAGGTTTAAGCACCTCGGAGTCTTGTTCACGAGTGAGGGAAGAGTGGGTTTCGAGCTCGACAGGCGGATCGGTGCGGCGTCTTCAGTAATGCGGACGTTGTATCGATCCATTGTGGTGAAGAAGGAGCTGAGCCGGAAGGCAAAGCTCTCGATTTAGCGGTCGATCTACGTTCCCATCCTCACCTATGGTCATGAGCTATGTCTCTTATGTCTCCCGGCTGGCCTGGGAATGCCTCGGGATCCCTCGGGAGGAGCTGAACAAAGAGGCTGGGGAGAGGGTCGTTTGGTCTTACCTGCTTAGGCTGCTGCCCCCGCGACCCAACCTCAGATAAGCGGAAGAAAATGTATGGATGTATGGATGCACTTTGTTGGCTATTCTGCTCTGAGTGAGCGTTTTATCAAAGGTTGTTTTTGCTCATTCCTTTTTTTGCCTGCTCTGCATCTGCCGTCCAACCTTTTGCATAACCTGACTGGGAAATTTATTTCTTGAGTTTTGTCGGGATTTATATGAGGATCCTGACATTCAAAAAGTCTTGAAGCAATCAACAAATGTAAGTGGTATGTTATGATCTGTGGCCCGGATCATGTTTTGTTATTTTCTGTTATTTTTGAACTCCCTCAGTTCCTGTGTTTGTGCACCCTTGAGTTTGTTTTTAGTTACCATGGTTGCTAATTATTTCCACCTGTTTCTGATTAGGTTCGGGACGCTCACCTGTTTCCCGATTACTAATCAGAGGCATTATTTAAGCCTGCCTTTGCCGGTCAGTCGGCCTGACTTCATTGCTTGCTCCACGCAACCTTAGCTTCCAGTGCGATCGGCATGTAATATTAATATTAGATTGGTCAGATCTAACCTTAAAGTTGGACTGGTCAGATCTAGTCTTAGACTGAGATTGGTTAGATCTAGTCTTAGACTTAGATTGGTTAGATCTAATATTAATTTTAGATTGGTCAGATCTAATATTAAACTTTGATTGGTCTGATCTTGTCTTTGAGTTGGATTGGTCAGATCTAATATTAGACTTAGATTGGTCAGATCTCGTTTCATACTTAGATTGGTCAGATCTAACTCTGCAGGTATTATCCTCAGCTTTCTAAAACATCCAAAAAAGTTGCTAAATTTTTCCTTTGTCTCTTCTCAAGAAACAAGTCACTAAGAAAAGTTGGAAAGTTGTTCTTTCGACTTGTTTTCTGGTTTTGGTACTTCTTTGATTGTCAAAGAATATATCATGTCCTGTCCGGAGTGGTCCGTCTGCATCCTGGGGGAACAAACCCTGCAGTAAGCTGCGCCCGCCACCCCGCCGTAACAGAATGAAGCCAGGCCCACTGACCGCCAAAGGTAGGCTTAAATAATGCTTCTGATTAGTGCTCAGGAAACAGAAACAGGTGGAAATAATAAGCAACCAAACTCAAGGGTGCACAAAACCAGGAACTGTACAAAGGTACAGTGTCCAGGCGTCTCTCCTCAAATTGAGCCAAATTGTATTCGGTCTCTGTTTAATTCTTTGCTTCTTGTCTTGTTTTTATTTATGAATTACACAAAGTGCCAACCTCACTGGTTTCGGGTTTTGTATTTGTATGAAGGACACACTTCGGATTTCTGCTCCATATTTTTGTCAAAATGCATCACTGTCGTTGACTGCACAGCGAACAATTCATTTTAATCATCGTGTAAGTTCTTGTACAAACTCGGGAAAAGTTGGAAAATGAGCACCAAGGTAAAAGATTTAGACGCAGTCGCTGAAATGAACATGGACTTTTCCAGCTGTTAGTTAGCTCTCTTCTACCTAGAGAATATGTTGTGGTTTCGAGCTGTTTAAATCCTGATTCTGTGTTCTAAAAAAAGAACGGTCTCGGTGGATCCGAAAGCTTTTTGGCTCTTCCGTTTTGTTACGTAAGTCAAGTAAAATACGGGACACATCCCTGTTGGTTTATCTGCCGCGGACCTCGGGGATCTGCACTTTGGAGTCCGTCTGTCAATTTAGACGCCATTGACATGTAACCCATGAACACATTAAAAATAATCCTCTGTGCTGTGGAAACCTTTCAAATAGTTAAAGGAAACCATCAACATGCATTTATTTGAACAAAACAAACATCACAGGAGCAGTTAGAATTTGTATTTCCGTGCCTTCAAAGAAGTGAAGTGAATTATATTTATATAGCGCTTTTCTCTAGTGACTCAAAGCGCTTTTACATAGTGAAACCCAGTATGTAAGTTAGATTTAAACCAGTGTGGGTGGCACTGGGAGCAGGTGGGTAAAGTGTCTTGCCCAAGGACACTAGGATGGCAAGAGAGGGAATCGAACCTGGAATCCTCAAGTTGCTGGCACGGCCACTCTACGAACTGAGCTATGCCGCCCCAAAGAGCAAGATTCAAATCATTTAAGCATTTAAACGTTGCAGACAGCATGTACAATCCGTTAAAAAAACCCAAAAACTTTATTTTCTGAACTATACTCTACTTTTTCCAACGCTTTGAAACCTGTGGTTTGTGAAACCGTGTGGCTAATTTATGGATTTTTCTTCACTGACAGCCATAATGTATTGCAAACCATCAAAATGCATTTATTTGAACAAAACAAACATCACAGGAGCAGTTAGAATTTGTATTTCCGTGCCTTCAAAGAAGTGAAGTGAATTATATTTATATAGCGCTTTTTGTCTAGTGACTCAAAGCGTTTTTACATAGTGAAACCCAATATCTAAGTTACATTTAAACCAGTGTGGGTGGCACTGGGAGCAGGTGGGTAAAGTGTCTTGCCCAAGGACACAACAGCAGTGACTAGGATGGCAAAAGCGGGAATCGAACCTGGAACCCTCAAGTTGCTGGCACGGCCACTATACCAACTGAGCTGTGCCGCCCTAAAGAGCAAGACTCAAATCATTTAAGCATTTAAACGTTGCAGACAGCATGTACAATCCGTAAAAAAAAACACTTTATTTTCTGAACTATACTCTGCTATTTTTTCCAACGCTTTGAAACCTGTGGTTTGTGAAACCCATCCATCCATCCATCCATCATCTTCCGCTTATCCGAGGTCGGGTCGCGGGGGCAACAGCCTAAGCAGGGAAACCCAGACTTCACTCTCCCCAGCCACTTCGTCTAGCTCTTCCCGGGGGATCCCGAGGCGTTCCCAGGCCAGCCGGGAGACATAGTCTTCCCAACGTGTCCTGGGTCTTCCCCGTGGCCTCCTACCGGTTGGACGTGCCCTAAACACCTCCCTAGAGAGGCGTTCGGGTGGCATCCTGACCAGATGCCCGAACCACCTCATCTGGCTCCTCTCGATGTGAAGGAGCAGCGGCTTTACTTTGAGTTCCTCCCGGATGGCAGAGCTTCTCACCCTATCTCTAAGGGAGAGACCCGCCACACGGCGGAGGAAACTCATTTCGGCCGCTTGTACCCGTGATCTTATCCTTTCGGTCATGACCCAAAGCTCATGACCATAGGTGAGGATGGGAACGTAGATCGACCGGTAAATTGAGAGCTTTGCCTTCCGGCTCAGCTCCTTCTTCACCACAACGGATCGGTACAACGTCCGCATTACTGAAGACGCCGCACCGATCCGCCTGTCGATCTCACGATCCACTCTTCCCTCACTCGTGAACAAGACTCCAAGGTATTTGAACTCCTCCACTTGGGGCAGGGTCTCCTCCCCAACCCGGAGATGGCATTCCACCCTTTTCCGGGCGAGAACCATGGACTCGGACTTGGAGGTGCTGATTCTCATTCCGGTCGCTTCACACTCGGCTGCGAACTGATCCAGCGACAGCTGAAGATCCCGGTCAGATGAAGCCATCAGGACCACATCATCTGCAAAAAGCAGAGACCTAATCCTGCGGTTACCAAACCGGAACCCCTCAACGCCTTGACTGCGCCTAGAAATTCTGTCCATAAAAGTTATGAACAGAATCGGTGACAAAGGGCAGCCTTGGCGGAGTCCAACCCTCACTGGAAATGTATTCGACTTACTGCCGGCAATGCGGACCAAGCTCTGGCACTGATCGTACAGGGAACGGACCGCCACAATAAGACAGTCCGATACCCCATACTCTCTGAGCACTCCCCACAGGACTTCCCGAGGGACACGGTCGAATGCCTTCTCCAAGTCCACAATGCACATATAGACTGGTTGGGCAAACTCCCATGCACCCTCAAGAACCCTGCTGAGAGTATAGAGCTGGTCCACAGTTCCATGACCAGGACGAAAACCACACTGTTCCTCCTGAATCCGAGGTTCGACTATCCGACGTAGCCTCCTCTCCAGTACACCTGAATAAACCTTACCGGGAAGGCTGAGGAGTGTGATCCCGCGATAGTTGGAACACATCGTCCGGTCCCCCTTCTTAAAGAGAGGAACCACCACCCCGGTCTGCCAATCCAGAGGTACCGCCCCCGATGTCCACGCGATGCTGCAAAGTCTTGTCAACCAAGACAGCCCCACAGCATCCAGAGCCTTAAGGAACTCCGGGCGGATCTCGTCCACCCCTGGGGCCTTGCCACCGAGGAGCTTTTTAACTACCTCAGCGACCTCAGCCCCAGAAATAGGAGAGTCCACCACAGATTCCCCGGTCACTGCTTCCTCATAGGAAGACGTGTTGGTGGGATTGAGGAGGTCTTCGAAGTATTCCTTCCACCTATCCACAACATCCGCAGTTGAGGTCAGCAGAACACCATCCGCACCATACACGGTGTTGATAGTGCACTGGATTTTTCTTCTCTAACAGCCATAATGTATTGCATTGAACAGATAGTTTTCAAAGAATACCGACAGACACTGACAAGGTATGTTATTGTATGTGCTATGGCGCCCTCTTTTGGATAAGTTTGCTCACTGCTGATGCTACGGGTTGACAATGAACTTCCTGTCTCGAGCCGGGAGTATATTTGTCCATAACCATCAGTGTGTGAATGGGTGAATGTGGAAATAGTGTCAAAGCGCTTTGAGATCCTTAAAAAGGTAAAAAAAGCGCTATACAAGTATAACCCATTGACAATTTACCACAGCATTTCTGATCGAAATATGTCATTATACGTCATTCCAAGCAATGTTTGTAAATTTTACAATATAACTACAACGTTTTTACTTCATAAACCCATGTGTGATGTCTGTAGGAGTGTTCTTATGAATAGTTTTGCGTGCTTATCGTAATGTAATCAAGCTAGAATCGGGAGCACTAGCGAATATGCTAACATATGGGGCGGCATAGCTCGGTTGGTAGAGTGGCCGTGCCAACAACTTGAGGGTTGCAGGTTCGATTCCCGCTTGTGCCATCCTAGTTACTGCCGTTGTGTCCTTGGGCAAGACACTTTACCCACCTGCTCCCAGTGCCACCCACACTGGTTTAAATGTAACTTAGATATTGGGTGTCACTATGTAAAGCGCTTTGAGTCACTTGAGAAAAGCGCTATATAAATATAATTCACTTCACAACACATTTTCAAGTGTCTGCGTTAGTATTATCAACTATTGTTTCAGTTTCATAAATTCACTAAAACGTCACCGTGTAGTTTTTGAGTCTTTTTTAGCTGATTGCAGCGAGTGGGTCCATGACGATGACTTCTGTTTTGTTTGATCGGCCGTTTTACTGCCGTGTGACAGGCACCGTTTGTAAACAATTAAGGGATGTGAATAAACTATTACAAATTCTTATTTATCGGTATATATCTGCAGCAAAAACAATGTTTTTGTTTGTTTTCCGCCCTTTTTTGTCAAACAAAACTATGTTTTTTTTAATGGCAAACACAGAAATTATGCAAAATCTTCCACTCGTATGATTTGCAAAATAAGGGACCTTGAAAGCGGAGGCATTGCCACAACAAACTCAGTAAACCCTCACTTTTTCTCGAAATGGAAAGAAACACTGAAATATGTTGCCAATTACGTGAGCCCAGACAGGGTTGTTTTCAATGAGGGAAGAGAATGAAATACTCCTTAGGGTTAAGACTTTAATAAGTGCACTTTCACATGAAAAAGGACAAATGGAGGTACCACTCAAATCATCCGATGTCTCTATAGCGGTCTACTTTGGAATACATTATTTTGTACTGCAAAAAAAGCGTCACAAAACTTTAAAAGAATAAAAAAAAACATAGGCAGGCCTGTGCGGCCCGGGTGGGCATTTAGGCATGTTTTCAATAAATGGTGTTATACAATAATTTTGTATAATTAAAATCATATTTATATTTTTTTTAAAATTAAGCAAAAATCATACAAAACCCGCCACATAAAGTGCCACACATTTTCAATGGGAGACCAGTCTGATGCCCGCACTTTTTTACTACGAAACCCCGTTGTTGTGGCATTGTCTTGCTGAAATAAGCAGGGGCGTCCATGGGAAAGACGTTGCTTGGATGGCAACATATGTTGCTCCAAAACCTGTATGTACCTTTCAGCATTAATGGTGCCTTCAGAGATGTGTAAGTTACCCATGCCTTGGGCACTAATACACCCCCATACCATCACAGACGCTGGCTTTTCAACTTTGCGCCTTTTTAGTCCAGATGATTATTTCCTCTTTGGTACAGAGGACACAACATACACAGTTTCCAAAAACTATTTTAAAATGTGCACTCGTCAGACCACAGAACACTTTTTCACTTTGCATCAGTCCATCTTAGGTGAGCTCAGGCCCAGCGAAGCCGACGGCGTTTCTGGGTGTTGTTGATAAATGGCTTTAGCATTGCAATAATAGAGTTTTAACTCACATTTACTGATGTAGTTACTGACAGTGGTTTTCTGAAGTGTTCCTGAGCCCATGTGGTGATATCCTTTACACACTGATGTCGCTTTGTAATGCAGTACCGCCTGAGGGATCGAAGGTCACGGGCATTCAATGTTGGTTTTTGGCATTGCCGTTCACGTGCAGTGAGTTCTCCTGGTTCTGTGAACCTTTTGATTAGGTTAGTACTGCCATGCTTTTATTTTGAAGCTTACTTTTGCACTGAACATGTCGTCATCGTGTGCATGTTTGAATCCTGTGTAATTAGACGGTAGTTGTGTTGCGGCGGAGCTATGATGGGGAGTTAAAAATACTAAAAACATGTAGGCACGAACTGGAACGTGCACACATAGGGCCCTATGGGTGCTTGAGCCCCTGCCCTTTTTTGCCTCGTCTTAAAAAGTGCCCTCTGCCTGTGTGTGTGTGTTTTTTTTTTTTTCTGTTTTTTTTTTCTTTAAACAACATTCATAAATTCCCGTTAGGGATGTAAAAAAACAAAACAAAACAAAAAAACAGCGGTACAAAAACTCCATGTTTTCTTGTAATACCGGGTTGTTTGAGCCTGCCTTCCGTCAGAGAGAGAGAGAGAGGGCGAGTGAGTGAGTGAGAGAGAGGATAGAGAGCCAACTGCGGCCTGAGGAGACGTGACAATGGAGCAACTTGAACCTGTGAGTTATGGTCTAGTCGCCGTCCACTTATTCCGCATCAAATATGTGTCATATTTCAGAAAAACGCTGTATTATTCTATTATCCAATTTGTCAGCTTCTGTTTTTGCTGGACGTTGGAGCACAGCGCGTCAATTGAGCACGGCACATCAATTCTGCACAGAGCAGAGCGGATCGTGCGGGACAGGAAGTAGTGTACAAAATACAAAATAAAACACCGGGTTGATTTTCAAAATAAAACGCACTGTGTTTACGGCGGATCACATTTCTCTCACAGTAGAGGTTTAGATATAAAGTTGTATTGCGTTTCAGTTGTTTAGTCCGAGCATTAAGTGAGAAAGGCCATAAGTTACAACTTGATGGTGTTTTCATCAAGTTATGGGAAGAAGGACAGATTTTCACATTTAAGTTTTTTCCATTTCGGTATTTATTTATTTATTATTTCGAAGTTCATGTTGCACTGTTCAATGTTCAATACTAAAGTGCTTATCTTTAACAATAAATAGTCTAATAATAAACCAGTGTTTGGTTGCTTTTAATGTCTTCCAAGCCTATGATAATGTGAATTAACTCATTATGACAATAATTTGTTGACACAAAAGAAATGGCAATCACTTTTACCTACAAAGGACACACAGCTAAGTAGTTAGCTTCCTACTAGCAAATTTAATTTGACATTAATTTCCATATTGTGTAAAGGACCAAACAAAAAAATGTCCTGCCCTTTTTCTGACTTTGAGCCCCTGCCCCTCTATATTCATGTGCACGTCCCTGGGCACAAACATATACTGCCATGCTTTTATTTTGAAGCTTACTTTTGCACTGAACAGGATTTCATTGTGTGCTTGTTTACATCCTGTGTAATTAGACGGTAGTTGTGTTGTTGCGAAGCTGTGATGGGGAGTTGAAAATACTACAAAACATGTTGGCATAAAACAGATTTTGAGTTATTTTGCTATCTGACTAATTAACTGATAATGTAATTAATGACATGATCCACCAGCTAACATGTAGCTAACACATAAAAGGAATAGCAAGGTTGTGTTTTTATAAAAGAAGGAAGACACGTTTTCTTGGAGAGAGAACACGCAGTATTTGTCTTTAAGTAGACGGTGGTGTTCACTTTGAACACAACCTAATTATTACTTTATTTCGATACCAATCCCTCCTCTCTCGTTTTGGAGTTCTTTTAAGGAGTCCTGCCATTTCTGAAAATAACTGAGAGCTATGCCGCCAACTCCCTCTAGATTGGACTCCTGCTGTGTGGATTTACAGCTTGTGTTCGTGTATTTTTTTTTTTTTTAGTCACGAGCTGCTCTAGTACTTTGTCTCCTGCTCGCATTTAAATCAAAACTTTGTTTTGGTTCCCTGCCAAGAGGGTGGAATTCATTAAAACCCTAGAAAAAACTATTACTTGATCAGTATCTTTTTTTACTATCTTTATATCACCAGTGGATATTACAGGTATAGCAGTACCAATATTTGGTAATTAGGTGTGTAACGGTACACAAAAATGTTGGTTCGGTACGTACCTCGGTTTAGAGGTCAGGGTTCGGTTCATTTTCGGTACAGTAAGAAAACAATAAAATGTACATTTTTTGGTTATTTATTTACCAAACTTGTAAACAATGGCTTTATCCTTTTAACAATGGGAACACTATAATAATTCTGCCCACGTTAATCCACATTAAACTGCCTCAAATTGTTGCTCAGATTAAAAAGAATGACAAAACTTTTCTTCTACATATACAAAGTGCAACATTAAACAGTTTCAAGTTAACTCATCATGCTTAATTTATCACAGCATTTGGGAAGCCTGCAGTTGATTTTCATTACTGTATGTAAATGTCATATTTGTATCAACATGTGATAGCAGGGACCCTGCCATTCAAAGCTTTTCTGTCCGTAAAACAAACACACACACACACACACACACCGCAAAATGAGCTAACGTTACGCTAAACGCTAATTAGCCTTCACCTCAAGCCAGAACTGCGAGCGAGCTGAGCTGCAGTTTAAGTTTTTAGAAGGTCAACAGGCTCATAGTGATGTTAGTAGTAGTTGACTGGGAGGTGTTTATCATCATTTGGGGAGAGGACACGGCGTTATGTTCGCCTGCTAAACACCTATCTGCTCGACACTGAAGCATTTAGTACATGGGTTCTGAATACGCAATGCTGATTGGCTGTTACCGCTATATATGTAACCAATCAGATGGTTGTGTGGGTGGGACAATGCTGGGTGCTGAGACAGAGGCAGAAGAAGCAAAGCAGCTTGTTAAGACTTTAGCTTAGAAACTCATTCGGTACACCCCCGTATCAAAACGGTTCAATACAAATACACGAACCGTTACACCCCTATTAGTCATAGATTTTTCGGTAAGGAGCCTTCAGTTGGATCTGAAACGTACTAATATCCCGCACGGTTAACTATAAGTGACGGACGGGATGTGTGCCTCGTGATATACGACTATTTGATGAGCAAATACAATAAAAGCCAGCATTTAGTTAGCAGGAGTCATGGATAGCAAAACCAAATGATTTAAATCTAATTAATCACTTGGCCTTTGAATTTAGATTCTTATTACTGTTTTCAGGTACCAGCTCCATGGTAACGTCTGGCTGAGCCTGCTGTCATAGTTTGCCACTTCCTTGATTGTTGTTATTTTCCCTTCTGTGTCTAACGAGATGACCTACTTCCTCGCTTGACATTTTTTTTTCTCCGACAACTAGTGATTGTTCATACGCTGTTGTATTCTTTTGTGTTGTTGTGCATTCAAAACGGTGGAAATTGCACTATATCTGGATTCTGCACCTTGAAATCTTACTGGGAAACATTACATATTGACCTACATTGGGTTATTTTAGCATATTTCATGCACAAAATCTATCCATAGTTGAGAGACAACTTCCGGGTTGAAGCACTAATAAAATGGGGATGGGACTTCTAGGGAGAGTTTGGTTTTTCATACCAAATGTGGCCCTGGAAAAATTGGGGTCTATCAACTATTACTGGAAAAAGTCCATGAACTCAGTAACGGACTATCTTCCCCCTAAAGGCCCAACAATAACCCCACATTGTTCCAAGGGCCCATAGGACCCCAAAAAGGACCATCTTTCCCCTAAAGTTGCCAAAGTACCTCAACAAGGACCATCTTTCACCTAAAGGTTCCACAGTACCTCAAAAAGAAGCAAATCCAACCATACGTTCTCATAGGATCCCAAATAGTCCCAAAGTTCCCCCAAAACGACCATCTTCTACCTAAAAAGTCCAAAATTACCTCAAAAAGGTACAATATTCCCCCTAAAGGTCCCACAGGACAACAAATAGTCCCAAAGTACCCCAAAAACAACCATCTTCCAGCTAAAGGTTCCACAGTACCGGAAAAAGGAGCATATCCCACCTTACGTTATCACAGGATCCCAAATAGTCCCAAAGTTCCCCATAAACGACCATCTTCCACCTAAAAGGTCCAAAAGTACCTCAAAAAGGGACAATGTTGCCCCTAAATGTCCCACGGAACACCAAATAGTCCCAAAGTTCCCCAAAAACGACCATCTTCTACCTGAAAGGTCCAAAACCTCAAAAAGGGACAATATTCCCCCTAAAGGTCCCACGGGACACCAAATAGTCCCAAAGTACCCCAAAAACAACCATCTTCCAGCTAAAGGTTCCATAATAACGGAAAAAGGAGAAAATCCCACCTTACGTTCTCACAGGATCCCGAATAGTTCAAAAGTTCCCCAAAAACAAACATCTTCTACTCAAAAGGTCCAAAAGTACCTCAAAAAGGTACTATATTCCCGTAAAGGTCCCACAGGACACCAAATAGTCCCAAAGTACCCCCAAAACAACCATTTTCCAGCTAAAGGTTCCACAGTACCGGAAAAAGGAGCAAATCCCACCTGACGTTATCACAGGATCCCAAATAGTCCCAAAGTTCCCCCAAAACGAACATCTTCTACTCAAAAGGTCCAAAAGTACCTCACAAAGGTACTATATTCCCCGTAAAGGTCCCACAGGACACCAAATAGTCCCAAAGTACACCAAAACAACCATCTTCCAGCTAAAGTTTCCACATTATCAGAAAAAGGAGCAAATCCCACCTGACGTTATCACAGGATCCCAAATAGTCCCAAAGTTCCCCAAAAACGACCATCTTCCACCTAAAAGCTCCAAAAGTACCTCCTAAAAGGGACAATATTGCCCCTAAAGGTCCCACGGGGCTCAAATAGTCCCAAAGTACCCCAAAAACGACCATCTTCCACCTAAAAAGTCCAAAAGTACCTCAAAAAGGTACAATATTGCCCCTAAAGGTCCTACGGGACACCAAATAGTCCCAAAGTACCCCAAAAACAACCATCTTCAGCTAAAGGTTCCATAATAACGGAAAAAGGAGAAAATCCCACCTTACGTTCTCACAGGATCCCGAATAGTTCAAAAGTTCCCCAAAACAAACATCTTCTACTCAAAAGGTCCAAAAGTACCTCAAAAAGGTACTATATTCCCCGTAAAGGTCCCACAGGACACCAAATAGTCCCAAAGTACCCCCAAAACAACCATTTTCCAGCTAAAGGTTCCACAGTACCGGAAAAAGGAGCAAATCCCACCTGACGTTATCACAGGATCCCAAATAGTCCCAAAGTTCCCCCAAAACGAACATCTTCTACTCAAAAGGTCCAAAAGTACCTCAAAAAGGTACTATATTCCGGTAAAGGTCCCACAGGACACCAAATAGTCCCAAAGTACCCCCAAAACAACCATCTTCCAGCTAAAGTTTCCACAGTACCGGAAAAGGAGCAAATCCCACCTGACGTTATCACAGGATCCCAAATAGTCCCAAAGTTCCCCAAAAACGACCATCTTCCACCTAGAAGCTCCAAAAGTACCTCCTAAAAGGGACAATATTACCCCTAATGCTCCCACGGGGCTCAAATAGTCCCAAAGTACCCCAAAAACGACCATCTTCCACCTAAAACGTCCAAAAGTACCTCAAAAAGGTACAATATTGCCCCTAAAGGTCCCACGGGACACCAAATAGTCCCAAAGTACCCCAAAAACAACCATCTTCCAGCTAAAGGTTTCATAATAACGGAAAAAGGAGAAAATCCCACCTTACGTTCTCACAGGATCCCAAATAGTTCAAAAGTTCCCCAAAAACAAACATCTTCTACTCAAAAGGTCCAAAAGTACCTCAAAAAGGTACTATATTCCCCGTAAAGGTCCCACAGGACACCAAATAGTCCCAAAGTACCCCCAAAACAACCAACTTCCAGCTAAAGGTTCCACAGTACCGGAAAAAGGAGTAAATCCCACCTGACGTTATCACAGGATCCCAAATAGTCCCAAAGTTCTCCAAAAACGACCGACTTCCACCTAAAAGGTCGAAAAGTACCTCAAAAAGGGACAATATTACCTCTAAAGGTCCCACAGGACACCAAATAGTCCCAAAGTACCCCCAAAACAACCATCTTCCAGCTAAAGTTTCCACAGTACCGGAAAAGGAGCAAATCCCACCTGACGTTATCACAGGATCCCAAATAGTCCCAAAGTTCCCCAAAAACGACCATCTTCCACCTAAAAGCTCCAAAAGTACCTCCTAAAAGGGACAATATTACCCTAATGCTCCCACGGGGCTCAAATAGTCCCAAAGTACCCCAAAAACGACCATCTTCCACCTAAAACGTCCAAAAGTACCTCAAAAAGGTACAATATTGCCCCTAAAGGTCCCACGGGACACCAAATAGTCCCAAAGTACCCCAAAAACAACCATCTTCCAGCTAAAGTCGAAAAGTACCTCAAAAAGAGACAATATTGCCCCTAAAGGTCCCACGGGACACCAAATAGTCCTAAAGTTTCCCAAAAACGACTATCTTCTACCAAAAAGGTCCAAAACCTCAAAAAGGGACAATATTGCCCCTAAAGGTCCCACGGGACACCAAATATTCCTAAAGTTTCCCAAAAACGACCATCTTCCACCTAAAAGGTCCAAAAGTACCTCCTAAAAGGGACAATATTGCCCCTAAAGGTCCCACGGGACACCAAATAGTCTCAAAGTACCCCAAAAACAACCATTATTTAGCTAAAGGTTCCACAGTACCGGAAAAAGAGAAAATCCCACCTTACGTTCTCACAGGATCCCAAATAGTCCCAAAGTTCCCCAAACACGACCGACTTCCACCTAAAAGGTCGAAAAGTACCTCAAAAAGGGACAATATTACCCCTAAAGGTCCCACGGGACACCAAATAGTCCCAAAGTTCCCCAAAAACGACCATCTTCCACCTAAAAGGTCCAAAGTACCTCAAAAAGGTAAAATATTCCCCCTAAAGGTCCCACGGGACACCAAATAGTCCCAAAGTTCCCCAAAAACGACCATCTTCCACCTAAAAGGTCCAAAAGTACCTCAAAAAGGTAAAATATTCCCCCTAAAGGTCCCACGGGACACCAAATAGTCCCAAAGTACACCAAAAACAACCATCTTCCACCTAAAAGGTCCAAAAGTACCTCAAAAAGGTAAAATATTCCCCTAAAGGTCCCACGGGACACCAAATAGTCCCAAAGTACACCAAAAACAACCATCTTCCACCTAAAGGTTCCACAGTACCTCAAAAAGAAGCAAATCCCACCTTATGTTCTCACGGACATCAAATGGTCATAAAGTTTCCCAAAAACGACCATCTTCCACCTAAAAGCTCCAAAAGTACCTCCTAAAAGGGACAATATTGCCCCTAAAGGTCCCACGGGACACGAAATAGTCCCAAAGTACCCCAAAAATGACCATCTTCCACCTAAATGTTCCACAGTACCTCAAAAAGAAGCAAATCTCCCCTTATGTTTCACAGGATCCCAAATAGTAATGATGACGTGTACGCAGGACGTCACAGGGTTTTAGGAAGTATGAGCGCTGCACACACACACAGCTAAAAGTCGTCTGCTTTAATAGCATAATTACACAGTATTTTGGACATCTGTGTTGCTGAATCTTTTGCAATTTGTTCAATTAATATTGGAGAAGTCACAGTAGAAAGATGGAGTTGGGAAATTTTAGCCTTTGGCCACACAAACACACAGTGATTCCTTGTTTAAAATTCCCGGAGGTAAAAAATTTACCATGGATCATGGATTTTCTAGTCCGTCGCTATCAATATCCTCAACACCCGGCCTTGGACACCCCTCCGACTATCAGGTGATATAAAACTCACTAAAACAGTAGCAACACAATAGAAAGATAAGGGATTTGCCAAAAGTATCCTAGTAAATGTGTCTAAAAACATCGTAATACGTCCCAAAGCTATCGCGGTTTTTTTTTTTAACTCGTTTTTTTTTTTTTTTTTTCTAGTCCGTCGCTATCAATATCCTCAACACCCGGCCTTGGACACACCTCCGACTATCAAGTGATATAAAACTCCCTAAAACACTAGCAACACAATAGAAAGATAAGGGATTTCCCCAAATTATCAGAGTAAATGTGTCTAAAAACATCGGAATACGTCCCAATGCTATCGCGTTTTCTTTTTTTAACTATTTTTTTTTCTAGTCCGTCGCTATCAATATCCTCAACACCCGGCCTTGGACACACCTCCGACTATCAGGTGGTATAAAACTCACTAAAACACTAGCAACACAATAGAAAGATAAGGGATATCCCAAAATTATCCGAGTAAATGTGTCTAAAAACATCGGAATACGTCCCAATGCTATCACGTTTTCTTTTTTTAACTTTTTTTTTTTACATTTTTTTTTTCTAGTCCGTCGCTATCAATATCGTCAACACCCGGCCTTGGACACACCTCCGACTATCAGGTGATATAAAACTCACTAAAACACCAGCAACACAATAGAAAGATAAGCGATTTCCCAGAATTATCCTAGTAAATGTGTCTAAAAACATCGGAATACGTCCCAATGCTATCGCGTTTTTTTTTTTTCTCTAGTCCGTCGCTATCAATATCCTCAACACCCGGCCTTAGACACACCTCCGACTATCAGGTGATATAAAACTCACTAAAACACTAGCAACACAATAGAAAGATTTGGGATTTCCCAGAATTATCCTAGTAAATGTGTCTAAAAACATCGGAATACGTCCCAATGCTATGGCGTTTTTATTTTTTAACTCATTTATTTATTTATTTTTTTCTAGTCCGTCGCTATCAATATCTTCAAACACAAATCTTTCATCCTCGCTCAAATTAATGGGGAAATTGCCGTTCTCTCGATCCGAATAACACTTTTTGTTGGAGGCTCCATTAAAATCAATGTGAATATGTTAGGAGCCGTCAACATGTGATGTCATCGTCTGCGACTTCCGGTAAAGGCGAGGCTTTTTCAGGAAGTACCAAGAGTGACGAACTTCATCGTCGATTTTCTCTACTAAATCCTTTCAGCAAAAATATGGCAATATCGCAAAATGATCAAGTATGACACATAGCATGGACCTGCTATCCCCGTTTATGTCAGGATTGCCCCTGACAGTTTGTCTATGTTTTAGTTTTTTCCTCTGCATTTGTCTGTTTCCTGTGTTTAGTATTTCCTGTCTTTTAGTTCCTGTCAAGTGCTCTTAATTTGTCAGCTTCCTGTCTTGTTCCCTGAATGCTGCGGCTGATTGGCATCTGGCCACACCTGTTGCCAATCAGCCCGCTCCTATTTGTACCTCCTTTGTCTTATGTCAGTTGCTGGATTATTGTATTGTCATTTGTATTGTCGTTGCCTCATGTCACTCTTGTCGTGCTAGCTGTCGTTTTGTTACAGCTATTACCTGTCGTGCTACATCTTGTCCTGGTCGTCGTAGCGGTAAGCTGTTTTTGTTAGCCATAGCTATCTCCAGTTTTTCTGTTTGTGATCCTCTAGCTTCCATGCTAAAGTTTTTTTTTGTTTCATGTTAGCTTCTATGCTAAAGGCCTTTTGTTTTTTATCCGCCCACGTGCGCACTTCTGGTTTGAACCCTTTGTTTGGTTTTGTCTTAGTATTTATATTAAAATCATGTTTGCTCACTCCATGCCTGCCTCCATCTCTGCATCTTGGGGTTCGACAACAAGTAACCCTGACAGTTTAAATAAGAAAATCTCATTTCAGTAGGCCTTTAAAGTCACATCTTTAAGTGCACAGGAAGCCAGTGCAGGTGAGCCAGTATAGGCCTAATATGATCAAACTTTCTTGTTATTGTCAAAAGTCTAGCAGCCGCATTTTGTACCAACTGTAATCTTTTAATGCTAGACATGGTGAGACCCGAAAATAATATGTTACAGTAATCGAGACGAGACCTAATAAACGCATGGATAATGACCGGGAGCATCAAAAAGAGCGCCGCGGATACGTATGATGTGTTCACACTCGCAGCGGGAGGTCTTTGCCAGATTTAAAGACAAGGCAAGGTGAAACCCGCTCGCAGAAAATGAACTGTGGCTGCAGGAAAAGCGTCAAATAAGACAAGAGACAAATCCTGTTGCATCCTGCTCAGGCTGATCCACGACGTGGTGGAAGCCTCCCATAGCGAGACGAGGCCTCTAACCGTGCTCGCAGCACGGGCGTGAAGAACGTCTGCAGACTAGCTGCGAACAGGCAGAATAATACAAAAAAAGAACTCCCTGCAGTAAAAAGTCAAGAAATCACATTTTGAGGAACTGAAATCACCGCAGGCTGCCACGATATTTGCTAAGTGCTTCCCCTGAGCTATCGGAGGTGGCGTCAATCTTGCATCGATTGCGACTAAATTCTCTTCATTGCACATGGCGGCGTCCTCCGGGGGATGCAGGATGACACCAAATCGGGCCATTTCCAGTTTGCCCAACTTGCGAATTTCCTGACCCACATTAAAGATGAGAATGTCAATTGTAATGTTCTGATTCGTCATCTACAAACCCCGTTTCCATGTGAGCTGGAAAATTGTGTTAAATGTAAATATAAACAGAATACAGTGATTTGCAAATCCTTTTCAACCCATATTCAGTTGAATGCACAACAAAGACAAGATATTTGATGTTCAAACTCATAAACTTTATTTTTTTTTTTTGCAAATAATAATTAACTTAGAATTTAATGGCTGCAACACATGCCAAAGTAGTTGGGAAAGGGCATGTTCACCACTGTGTTACATCATCTTTTCTTTTAACAACACTCAATAAACGTTTGGGAACTGAGGAAACTAATTGTTGAAGCTTTGAAAGTGGAATTCTTTCCCATTCTTGTTTTATGTAGAGCTTCAGTCGTTCAACAGTCCGGGGTCTCCGCTGTCGTATTTTACACTTCATAATGGGCCACACATTACTACTACTTTGGCACGTGTTGGATTAGATTAGATTAGATAGTACTTTATTCATTCCGTCAGCAGAGTTCCTTCAGGAAAATTACAATTTTCAGCACAATCCCATTCAAGATCAGACAAACATTACAGGGAGACAGAACAGGATCGCTGACGGGTCTGCCGGCTTCTAGCGCCCCTTACAAAAAAAGATGAAATATAGGTAAACAAGGGGGGGGAAATGTTGCAGCCATGTTAATTATTATTTGCAAAAACAAATTAAAGTTTATGAGTTTGAACTTCAAATATCTTGTCTTTGTAGTGCATTCAACTGAATATGGGTTGAAAAGGATTTGCAAATCATTGTATTCTGTTTATGTTTACATCTAACACAATTTCCCAACTCATACAAAAACAGGATTTGTATAAGTAAATGATGTACTGAGGACACTTTCATGTCCAACGACCAATTCATGGTCGTTACTTAAGCTGTCCATGTCGTAACGTGGACTATGGTGTGGTTTGTTTCCCGGAATGCAAAGGAACTAGACCGGTGGTGGCGTGAAGGAAAACACATATTTAATTTTTTACTCAAAAAGTACCAAACAAAAGGCGCACGCAAGGCGGAGAACAAACTTGGTCAAGAAAACAAAAACTAGCACAAAGGCAGACCTACGGGCATAGAAACGAACTGCACTAACTGTGGCATTAATAAACAAAAACTTACTTGAGGTGACGTGAGCAGGGCAGCATGAACTATGACATGAAACAGGGTGGTCATAAACAGGGTGATGACGCCAGAACGACCTACTGAAAAAACAGACTTAAATAATAATGACATGATTGAAACAGGTGCATGAGTCCAACACGTGAGACAGGTGAAACTAATGGGTCGCCATGGTGACAAAACAGGGGGTGAAAACACAGGAACTAATGGAGTCTTGAAGTAACAGAACATAACTAAACAAAACATGATCACAAGACATGACAGTCCACAAGGATGATGACGCCAGAACAACCTACTAAAAAAACAGGCTAAATATTAATGACATGATTGAAACAGGTGCGTGAGAGAGGTAAAACTAATGGGTCGCCTTGGTTACAAAACAAGGGGGTGAAAACACAGGAACTAATGGGGTTCGGATAACAGAACATGACAAAACAAAACATGATCACATGACAGTTTACAAGGATGATGACCCCAGAAAGACCAACTGAAAAACCAGGCTTAAATAATAATAACATGTTTGAAACAGGTGCGTGAGACAGGTTAAACTAATGGGTCGCCAAGGTGACAAAACAAGGGGGTGAAAACACAGGAACTAATGGGGTCCTGAAGTAACGGAACATAACTAAACAAAATATGATCACAAGACATGACAGTCCACAAGGGTGATGACGCCAGAACAACCTACTGAAAAACCAGGCTAAATATTAATGACATGATTGAAACAGGTGTGTGAGACAGGTAAAACTAATGGGTCGCCATGGTGACAAAACAAGGGGGTGAAAACACAGGAACTAATGGGGTCCTGAAGTAACGGAACATAACTAAACAAAACATGATCACAAGACATGACAGTCCACAAGGGTGATGACGCCAGAACAACCTACTGAAAAACCAGGCTAAATATTAATGACATGATTGAAACAGGTGTGTGAGACAGGTAAAACTAATGGGTCGCCATGGTGACAAAACAAGGGGGTGAAAACACAGGAACTAATGGAGTCTTGAAGTAACAGAACATAACTAAACAAAACATGATCACAAGACATGACAGTCCACAAGGATGATGACGCCAGAAAGACCTACTGAAAAACCAGGCTTAAATAATAATGACATGATTGAAACAGGTGCGTGAGACAGGTAAAACTAATGGGTCGCCATGGTGACAAAACAAGGGGGTGAAAACACAGGAACTAATGGAGTCTTGAAGTAACAGAACATAACTAAACAAAATATGATCACAAGAAATGACAGTCCAAAAGACGGTAGCAAAGTTGCAGTAATTAAACTGTCAAATATTTAAAGGGGAACATTATCACAATTTCAGAAGGGTTAAAACCCATACAAATCAATTCCCAGTGGCTTATTTTATTTTTAGAAATTTTTTTCAAAATTTTACTCTTCCTGGAATATCCCAAAAAAAAGCTTTAAAGTGCCTGATTTTCGCTATCTGCGAAGCCACTGTCCTTTTTCCCCGTGACGTCACATAGCGATGCCAATACAAACAAATGGTGGATAGCACAGCAAGATATAGCCACATTAGCTCGGATTCAGACTCGGATTTCATCGGTTTAAGCGATTCAAAAGATTACGCATGTATTGAAACGGATGGTTGGAATACGGAGGCAGAGAGCGAAAACGAAATTGAAGAAGAAAGTGAAGCTATTGAGCGAACAGCTATTGACGCTATTCGGCCAGGTTTGACTTAGCATCGCCGGTAAAATGTGCAGACCAACGGTCGGAAGTTTCGCATCTTGTGACACTGGATCAACTTAAGTCCGTCGATTGGTAAGTGTTTGTTTGGCATTAAATGTGGGTGGAAGGAAATGCTGGATGCAAATATAGCTACAAATGTACATACAGCTAGCCTAAATAGCATGTTAGCATCGATTATCTGGCAGTCATGCCGCGACCAAATATGTCTGATTAGCACATAAGTCAATAACATCAACAAAACTCACCTTTGTGATTTTGTTGACTTTATCGTTGGGAATGCATCTGCTTTGAATGTCGCAGGATATCCAGACATTCTTGCCATCTCTGTGCAATGTCTGTCATAGCATCGCCGGTAAAAACCAAACAAGGGACTTTCGCATCTCTTGACACTGGAGCAACTTAAATCTGTCGATTGGTATGTGTTTGTTTGGCATTAAATGTGGGTGGAGGGAAAGGCTGGATGCAAATATAGCTACAAATGAGGCATAATGATTCAATATGTACATGCAGCTAGCCTAAATAGCATGTTAGCATCGAATAGCATGCTGTGCTAGTCGATGCACATTCTACGTAAATCAACTTGAATCCATCCCTGTTCGTGTTGTTACACCCTCCGACAACACACCGACGAGGCATGATGTCTCCAAGGTATCGGAAAATAGTCGAAAAAACGGAAAATAACAGCGCTGATTTGAATTGCTGCGTGTAATGTGGTGGAGGGATTGGCGTTGACTACCTAAGTGACGTCACGTTCTGGGAGCGATAAATAGACAGGCGTTTAATTCGCCAAAATTCACCCATTTAGAGTTCGGAAATCCGTTAAAAAAATATATGGTCTTTTTTTCTGCAACATCAAGGTATATATTGACGCTTACATAGGTCTGGTGACAATGTTCCCCTTTAAAATGAAGCTGTTGGCACTCTTTATGTTACATTTCTTATCAAACTCTTGGGCCAAACTGGAGATGCCGATGGGCCGCGCTTGGCCCTGGGGCCGTTGTTTGGGTGGCAGTGATGTAAATAGTCATTCTTGTTAGAATGTTGTTTGTCAACCAATAAGTAACCAGTCCAGGGTGGACCCCACCACTTACTTAAGCCATTGGACTTAAGTATTTTGAGTCTATTCTGTGATTGCAGAAGGGGACAAACTGTTGAACGTGTGGGTGTTTAGCCACTGAATGTTACTCCTGCAGGAAAGCTACAAGGTTTGTTTACTCGATGATTATATCGGCTTTGTTCAGATAATGGTGTTTTTCTGCAATTGCCTTCATGTCAGCAAGTAATACTCTACTTGTTTCCTTGCTGTTCTCTTTACTCCCTGCACGGCTTTCCGTTCCTTGCTGGTGTTGCTTAACCTTCCTCTTGTGTTAGCTTTCTGTTACCATCTCTTATGTTAACGGGTCGGTTTTGACCCATGTTTTAAATCAGCTGTAAAATACACTAAAAACAATTATCTATCATCCAATTTGTTTCTGATCTCTTGGTTACCTTGTTAAGCTTCCTTATCCTTGAAAATATTGGTTTTAATATTTTTGGTTTGGGCCGTTGGGCCTTATTTTGTCAGTATACCCCTCGATTTCAATTTTAAAAAATGGTAAAACGAACCTCAAGAGAATCATATAAATAAAAAAAGGTTGTGTGTTACCTAACTATTACTAAGGGGTATTAGAACACATCTCTTAAATGAATGTGTTTTGTTTATTTTTTTCATTTTAAGAATTTTAACTATAGTAACATCTATGGTGTTACGGGTCAATTTCGACCCATATATATTTACTTCAAGAAAAAGGCTAAAAAGTATTTTTTTCAGCAACAGAAATCCAACATCAAACAAACAACCAATCAAGCAAATGAAACCAAGAGAAATAGATCACTAGTTCCAAAACTAATAAAAAAACAAAATCAGAGTGGCAAAAATTTACACTTTTAGTGTCCGTCTTTTGTTTGTTTTTGTACAGGATAACAAGGTAAAATGAGAATCCACTAAAGCTCACATGATTGGGAGAGGATTTGGCTGTCAGTGTGTTCAGTTTTGGCTCTTAGCATTGCTTTATCATCTTATTTTTATAACCGGGTCGAAACCGACCCTAACAACACCAAAGGCATAATTTCTACCAGAGCATTTTATAATTTAGTGAAAAAAATTAAAATGTTTTATTTTGTTGACAAAGAGGTTCCTGGCAAAGTCAAAAAGCTTTAATGCAAAAAATAAATGTATGTGGTGTTTTTATGCATTTAAAAACTAAAACGGGTCGGTGCCGACCCTAACACAAGACGAAGGTTAAGAAGTACAAACCCCGTTTCCATATGAGTTGGGAAATTGTGTTAGATGTAAATATAAACGGAATACAATGATTTGCAAATCCTTTTCAACCCATATTCAGTTGAATATGCTACAAAGACAAGATGTTTGATGTTCAAACTCATAAACTTTATTTTTTTTGCAAATAATTAACTTGGCTGCAACACGTGCATAAGTAGTTGGGAAAGGGCATGTTCACCACTTTGTTACATCACCTTTTCTTTTAACAACACTCAACAAATGTTTGGGAACTGAGGAAACTAATTGTTGAAGCTTTGAAAGTGGAATTCTTTCCCATTCTTGTTTTATGTAGAGCTTCAGTGGTTCAACAGTCCAGGGTTTCCGCTGTCGTATTTCATGCTTCATAATGCGCCACACATTTTCGATGAGAGACAGGTCTGGACTGCAGGCCTGCACTCTTTTACTACAAAGCCACGTTGTTGTAACACGTGGCTTGGCATTGTCTTGCTGAAATAAGCAGGGGCGTCCATGATAACGTTGCTTGGATGACAAATAAGTTGCTCCAAAACCTGTATGTACCTTTCAGCATTAATGGTGCCTTCACAGGTGTGTAAATTACCCATGCCTTGGGAAATAATGCATCCCCATACCATCACAGATGCTGGCTTTTGAACTTTGCGTCGATAACAGTCCGGATGGTTCGCTTCCCCTTTGGTCCGGATGACACGATGTCGAATATTTCCAAAAACAATTTGAAATGTGGACTCGTCAGACCACAGAACAGTTTTTCACTTTGCATCAGTCTATCTTAGATGATCTCCGGCCCAGAGAAGCCGGCGGCGTTTCTGGATGTTGTTGATAAATGGCTTTCGCTTTGCATAGTAGAGCTTTAACTTGCACTTACAGATGTAGCGACAAACTGAATTTAGTGTTCCTGAGCCCATGTGGTGATATCCTTTAGAGATTGATGTTGGTTTTTGATACAGTGCCGTATGACGTATCGAAGGACACGGTCATTCAATGTTGGTTTCCGGCCATGCTTCTTACGTGGAGTGATTTCTCCAGATTCTCTGAACCTTTTGATGATATTATGGACCGTAGATGTTGAAATCCCTAAATTTCTTGCAATTGCAGTTTGAGAAACGTTGTTCTTAAACTGTTTGACGCAGTTGTGGACAAAAAAGTGTACCTTGCCCCATCCTTTCTTGTGAAAGACTGAGCATTTTTTGGGAAGCTGTTTTTATACCCAATCATGGCACCCACCTGTTCCCAATTAGCCTGCACACCTGTGGGATGTTCCAAATAAGTTATTGATGAGCATTCCTCAACCTTATCAGTATTTATTGCCACCTTTCCCAACTTCTTTGTTAATCAGTTTGAACATCAAATAAGTTGTCTTTGTAGCATATCTAACACAATTTCCCAACTCATATGGAAACGGGGTTTGTACACAAAAATATTGCTGGACACCACATTAACTTAATACAGAAATGGTGAGGATGGGAGGAGGTTTTTGGACTCTCTGAGTCTTTGGTAGCATGCTGTGTGACCTGGTCAGGTGGACTGAGATGACCCCAACAAATTGTGATGTTGATAGAAGCAGAGGTTCTGTGTTTCATCCTGAAGATAACAATGAACGCCTTTGTTTTGTCAATAAGCATAAACAGATTAGTTGACCAAAAACAAACCATTCTTTATGCAATAATTTCTGCTGGACTCGGTGGACAAGGTTCAATACTCACTGCAGAAGTCTTTGTGTTTGATCTCCAGGTCCCCTACAGGAGGTATCGATACCTTCAGCATGACACTGAACCCTCACTCACCTGTGTTGCTACTTTATAAATATTCTGGTATATTCCATTGATCATTAATTCATTTGAGTACAGAGAAGGTGCAGTAGAAAAGTGCATATTTTCTGATCTGTTGGTCATAAAGTCCAGTATACAGTTGCATATGCCAGTGATCAGGTCACGTGAGCCAAGTTTGTTGATTGAATTATTGTTTGGAATGCCAAGCTGAAATTCTAAGTATAGCTCGGTATAGCCCAGGGGTCTGCAACCCGTGGCTCTGGAGCCACATGCGGCTCTTTCGTGCCACCGCCGTGGCTCCCTTTGGCTTTGAAACAAAATGTCAACAAATAATGGTTACTTAATTACCTAAATGTATTTAGTTATTTTTAATCCAACAGTTGTTATTTGGGACAGTTCTGGTATCTTATCATATAATAATAAAAATTGTTGATATATTGTCGATCGAAGGTAGGTAGGTAGGTCTTTATTGTCAGTGCACAAGTACAATGAAACTTTGCTTTCAGCACAAACCCGTTAAAGATCAGACAAACAAAGAGTGTACAGGGTGACAGGACAGGAGTGCTGATGGGCCGCCGCAAGGCGCCCTGTAAAAGATGGGAAAGATGTAAACAATGGGGGAGGATGAGTAAAAAAAAAATACAATCAAGACTGGGCTCCTAAGAGGACCTAGTCTGGAGTGGGAAAAACAACTCCATAGCAAAGCACATATACATATTACAACATACATCTCCAGACTTGCAACAGAGGGGAGGGAGTGGGGATTACGGTGGCAGGCTGCAGCTCCTCTGGCACTGCCCAGTTGTCCATTACCCCTTAAGGGATTTGCGTATGTTACTGCCTCTGTGCGTCATCTCTTGCTGCCTAGCAATTATATTGTTTTTAGCGGTCAGCATTCCCCAAACCCGTTCAAGATCAGACAAACAAACAGTGTACAGGGTGACAGAACATGAGCATCTCCCCGTAAAAGATGGGAAAGATGTAAACGATGGGGGAGGATGAGTAAAAAAAAAAATGCAATCTAGACTGGGGTCCTAAGAGGACCTAGTCTGGAGTGGGAAAAAAGCTCCATAGCAAAGCACATATACATATTACACCATACATCTCCAGACTTGCAACAGAAGGGAGGGAGTGGGGGCTACGGTGGCAGGCTGCAGCTCATCTAGCACTGCCCAGTTGTCCATTACCCCTTAAGGAATTTGTGTATGTCACTGCCCCTGTGCATGACTCTTGCTGCCAAGCAATTATATTGTTTTTAGCGGTCAGCATCCCCCAAACCCGTTCAAGATCAGACAAACAAAGAGTGTATAGGGTGACATAACAGGAGCGCTGATGGGTCGCCGCAAGGCGCCCCGTAAAAGATGGGAAAGATGTAAACAATGGGGGAGGATGAGTAAAAAAAATACAATCAAGACTGGGCTCCTAAGAGGACCTAGTCTGGAGTGGGAAAAAACCCTCCATAGCAAAGCACATATACATATTACAACATACATCTCCAGACTTGCAACAGAGAGGGGGGAGTGGGGGCTACGGTGGCAGGCTGCAGCTCCTATGGCACTGCCCAGTTGTCCATTACCCCTTAAGGAATTTGCATATGTTACTGCTCCTGTGCGTCATCTCTTGCTGCCAAGCAATTATATTGTTTTTATCCGTCAGCATCCCCCAAACCCGTTCAAGATCAGACAAACAAAGAGTGTACAGGGTGACATAACAGGAGCGCTGATGGGTCGCCGCAAGGCGCCCCGTAAAAGATGGGAAAGATGTAAACAATGGGGGAGGATAAGTAAAAAAAATACAATCAAGACTGGGCTCCTAAGAGGACCTAGTCTGGAGTGGGAAAAAAACCCTCCATAGCAAAGCACATATACATATTACAACATACATCTCCAGACTTGCAACAGAGAGGGGGGAGTGGGGGCTACGGTGGCAGGCTGCAGCTCCTCTGGCACTGCCCAGTTGTCCATTACCCCTTAAGGAATTTGTGTATGTTACTGCCCCTGTGCATGACTCTTGCTGCCAAGCAATTATATTGTTTTTAGCGGTCAGCATCCCCCAAACCCGTTCAAGATCAGACAAACAAAGAGTGTATAGGGTGACATAACAGGAGCGCTGATGGGTCGCCGCAAGGCGCCCCGTAAAAGATGGGAAAGATGTAAACAATGGGGGAGGATGAGTAAAAAAAATACAATCAAGACTGGGCTCCTAAGAGGACCTAGTCTGGAGTGGGAAAAAAACCCTCCATAGCAAAGCACATATACATATTACAACATACATCTCCAGACTTGCAACAGAGAGGGGGGAGTGGGGGCTACGGTGGCAGGCTGCAGCTCCTCTGGCACTGCCCAGTTGTCCATTACCCCTTAAGGGATTTGCGTATGTTACTGCCTCTGTGCGTCATCTCTTGATGCCAAGCAATTATATTGTTTTTAGCGGTCAGCATCCCCCAAAGCCGTTCAAGATCAGACAAACAAACAGTGTACAGGGTGACAGAACATGAGCATCTCCCCGTAAAAGATGGGAAAGATGTAAACGATTGGGGAGGATGAGTAAAAAAAAAATGCAATCTAGACTGGGCTCCTAAGAGGACCTAGTCTGGAGTGGGAAAAAAGCTCCATAGCAAAGCACATATACATACTACAACATACATCTCCAGACTTGCAACAGAGGGGAGGGAGTGGGGGCTATGGTGGCAGGCTGCAGCTCCTCTGGCACTGCCCAGTTGTCCATTACCCCTTAAGGGATTTGCGTATGTTACTGCCTCAGTGCGTCATCTCTTGCTGGCTAGCAATTATATTGTTTTTAGCGGTCAGCATCCCCCAAACCCGTTCAAGATCAGACAAACAAAGAGTGTACAGGGTGACAGAACAGGAGCGCTGACGGGGCGCAAGATGGGAAAGATGTAAAGGATGGGGGAGGATGAGTAAAAAAAAATACAACCTAGACTGGGCTCCTAAGAGGACCTAGTCTGGAGTGGGAAAAAAAACTCCATAGCAAAGCACATATACATATTACAACATACATCTCGAGATTTGCAACAGAGGGGAGGGAGTAGGGGCTACAGTGGCAGGCTGCAGCTCCTTTGGCACCGCCCAGTTGTCCATTACCCCTTAAGGGATTTGCGTATGTTACTGCCCCTGTGCATGACTCTTGCTGCCAAGCAATTATATTGTTTTTAGCGGTCAGCATCCCCCAAACCTGTTCAAGATCAGACAAACAAAGAGTGTACAGGGTGACATAACAGGAATGCTGATGGGTCGCCGCAAGGCGCCCCATAAAAGATGAGAAAGATGTAAACGGTGGGGGAGGATGAGTAAAAAAAGATACAATCTAGACTGGGCTCCTAAGAGGACCTAGTCTGGAGTGGGGAAAAAACTCCATAGCAAAGCACATATACATATTACAACATACATCTCCAGACTTGCAACAGAGGGCAGGGAGTGGGCGCTACGGTGACAGGCTGCAGCTCCTCTGGCACTGCCATTACCCCTTAAGGAATTTGCGTATGTTACTGCCCCTGTGCGTCCTCTCATTATATTGTTTTTACCCCCCCGGTAGGCTCAAAAAAGAGAAACATTTCTGATGAAAATAGAACATTTAATGCTTCATGGTCATTGATGACCAGGTTGTTATTTTCCATTTTTAAGTCAAACGGAATATGCCGCAGTTGTATGCCTTTAGAATATTGCCGCCACTTGATTTTTTTTCCAAATTCATTAATTGAGGGAAGGACCAGTGTATTTTTTTCTCGAATTTTCAAAATAATTTAGGGATTTGCTTATACCCAGAAAAAAAAAAAGTGAATTGTTGTCAACAAAACTATACATGGTGTTATCGTCATTTTAGGAATCTGACAGAGTTTGCAGCTCTAGTTGGGTTTTATTTGGGGGGAAATGGGCTCAATTGCCTTTTTGTATTCTGAAGGTTGCCGACCCCTGGCATAGCCGGTATAGCCTGGTTGGTAGAGTGGCCGTGCCAGTCACCTTGAAGGTTCCAGGCTCGATCCCCGCTTCCGCCATCCTAGTCCCCGCCGTTGTGTCCTTGGGCAAGACACTTTACCCACCTTCCCCCAGTGCCACCCACACTGGTTTAAATGTAACTTAGATATTAGGTTTCACTATGTAAAAACACTTTGAGTCACTAGAGAAAAGCGCTGTATAAATATACTTCTTTCTTTCTTTAAAACAACATTGTGTTTTTACTCTCCCCAGAAGGGCAAACCGTGGTGAGGTGCAGAGCTGAGGCGGACAATTTTTCAGTACTCATTGTGGGTCACAGGACTTTCACGAGATTCATTGTTCTTTTATTGTTCATCACGTGAGTGAATCATTCTTAAGAGATTGGGATAGGACATCATTTTTACTTTTGAGTCGTGATGTTGTGATGTACTTCATGCATTAAACACTACAAGTCATGTGGGTGAACTTGAGCCAACAAGGGCATAGTCAGACGGACTTCACTTGAGGAATATGCTCTGTCACGCAAGATAAGGCCAATATTGGCTCACAACTAATAAAAAGTTACTCCAATAAAAATGCCGTGTTTGTTGTAAACAGACCTGTGTCTGCTAGCTTGAGCGCCCCCACTTCTCCCAGTGTGGCGAGTCAGAGTACCGCTGAGGCATTGAACCGCAAGTTGACAATATATTGCCCCCTAACTTGAGGCAGAGGTACTTGCTGCCTCAAGACCTGCTTTTCCACTTGGCAACAAGCATGCGCTCCTACACACGCACGCCCAATACACACTGTGTGTAACCGTGGAGGCACCGCCTGTGTCTGCCTCACTTCTTATCTGCTGCATTGTTTTGATCAGGAAACACGGAATTTCCGTGATATTGACCATGAAAATGGTCAAAATATACAAGAATCGCACCATAATCACATAGAAAGCATAAACCAAAGGAGAAATATTAAAACTTATTTTATTTTATCACTTCGTTTTGGAACATCTCATGGTAAGCCGCCTGGTGGCAGGTGAGGCACTGCCTCACTTGCCTCCCCTGACAATACGTCACTGCTAGCCAGATAGTGGCAAATTACAAAACATAGGCAAATACCTGCAGAATTTGCAAAAAATAAACCTAGCCTGCTAACATTTCAAATGCGTAAAGTAACAATATGTGACCAAGGTGTATAGCAGCAAAATTACCTACACAAATAAGCATGCTAACTTTCTTTTTTTAAGCCTTGACTAACATTATCAAAGAGCATTTTGACATCTGAAACATTTTGAATTGCTTGAGAAATCAAAATAAAACCAATCACTAAGCATAAGTGTGAATGTCTTTTCAGATTCACAAAAATCAAGCAATCACAGATTATTTATACAACCCATCCATCCATTTTCTACCGCTTATTCCCTTTGGGGTGGCGGGGGCCTCTGGTGCCTATCTCAGCTACAATCGGACGGAAGGCGGTGTCCACCCTAGACAAGTCGTCACCTCATCACAGGGCCAACACAGATAGACGGACAACATTCACACTCACATTCACACACTTGGGCCAATTTAGTGTTGCCAATCAACCTATCCCCAGGTGCATTAACCCTTAATCGCAAATGTCTCAAAGGGCTGCACAAACCACAACAACATCCTTAGATCTGATCCACATCTGGGCAAGAAAGAACTCACCCTATTGGGAACAATGTGAAACCTTGAAAGGGACCACAGAAATGGGGGACCGCCCTCCAATGGAAGGCGAGTGTACATGGTTAATAATAGATGAATAGTACTTTATTGATTCCTTCAGGAAAATTAAAATGTGAGAGTCCAGACCATAGTGAGGCCTGCAGGGCATCCTCTTGTGTAGAGACAAGTCAAGGTTTCAAGGTTTGAAGTTTTATTCGTCACATGCAGAGTACAACACAGTGAAATGCTTTTTCCCATGCTCTTCAGATGTTGCGTAAAGTGGGATCCAAACACTAGTTGCAGAATCTAATACACTAAATACCAAAAATACAAACATTTCAATAGCTCTGATGTACATTAATTACGAGGCAATAAGTTGCACAACAAGCTACCAGTAGTTATGGTAGAGGTATCAGTACAAGTAGAAGTGTTGCAGCACATGCGTAGTTTTCGTCTCCCTCCTCCGCGGGACCGCCCAGAGGAACCGCTGACAGAGCGCTCGGACACGACCCGCTCACGCTGAGCGCAGCACGCCCACGCAGCTACAAGCCTGCAGACGATCAGTCAATCTGCAGACCTGTGACTGATGGCGAGCTGAACAAAGGGACCAGTGGACCCAAGGATCGGCGCCGGAACTTAATTTTTCATGATGTACCGTAAAGCGACTGCTTGAATCTCTATTCTTGTTTCCTCTCCGTGGCTTGACTTGTCCCTTGTCTTCTCCCGTGTCCCCGCAGTACCCTCTGTCGCCTGGAAAGTAAGCTGTGCGTCTCACTTTTCCACGGATCTCCGTCTTTCTCTGACGGCCTCCTTCGTTCCTCGACTCCTCGCTCACCCCCAGACTTCGACGACTCGCTTCTGCCTATCGACCCCGCTTCCGCCCCTGGACAACCCTGCCTGCCTTGTCCTTGTCGGACTGCACCACTTCTCTCAACACGCACCTCCAACACTTACGGTAAAATCCCACCAGTTAAATCCTGCACATAGCCTTACACCATACACACTCTTGGATATCGTTCACACTCCATTTCCCTAGTTTATATTAGTATTTTATTATATATATATATATATATATATATATATATATATATATATATATATATATATATATATATATATATATATATATATATATATATATACATATATATATATACATATATATATATATATATATATATATATATATATATATACATATAAAATAAATCTTTGGCCAATTGCCTGGTGTCAGTCTGCCGTCACCTCCCCTTGTCTAGACATAACATGAAGTATAGTAGTCAAATACAGTACCAGTGCAAGATCAAATAGTATAACAGAATATACAGTATAGGAAGCCGTAAATATTTGAGTAGTGACGTAGTATGAACAAGGGTAATGGAACAGTATGACATATTTATACTCTTGTTTTTATATTATTTACAGTATAGGAAGCAACATATATTAAAGGCCTACTGAAATGAGATTTTATTATCCAAACGGGGATAGCAGGTCCATTCTATGTGTCATACTTGATCATTTCACAATATTGCCATATTTTTGCTGAAAAGATTTAGTAGAGAACATCCACGATAAAGTTCGCAACTGTCGGTGTTAAGAGAAAAGCCCTGCCTCTACCGGAAGTCGCAGACGATGACGTCACATGTTGATGGCTCCTCACATATTCACATTGTTTTTAATGGGAGCCTCCAACAAAAATTTGAGCGAGGATGAAAGATTCGTGTTTGAGGATATTGATAGAGACGGACTAGAAAAAAAAAAAAAAAAAAAAAAAATGAGTTAAAAAAAAAAGGTGATTGCATTGGGAGGGATTCCGATGTTTTTAAATACATTTAGTAGGATAATTCTGGAAAATCCCTTATCTTTCTATTGTGTTGCTAGTGTTTTAGTGAGTTAAATAGTACCTGATAGTCGGAAGGGTGTCTCCACGGGTGTCTTGTTGCGCAGTATCTCAGGGGAGTCGACGGCAGATTTATGGACGGCACAAGCTCAGCTTTTCTCTGGTAAGAAGCGACTTTTTAACCACAATTTTCTTACTGAAACCTGCTGGTTGACATTTGGTTGGGATCCATATCTGCTTGACCGCGCTCTGATCCATAGTAAAGTTTCAGCTCCGGGAATTTTAAACAAGGAATCACCGTGTTTTTGTGTGGCTGAAGGCTAAAGCTTCCCAACTCCATCTTTCTACTTTGACTTCTCCAATATTAATTAAACAAATTGCAAACGATTCAGCAACACAGATCTCCAAAATACTGTGTAATTATGCCGTTAAAGCAGACGACTTTTAGCTGTGTGTATGTGCAGTGCTCATACTTCCTAAAAACGCGTGACGTCTTGCGTACACGTCATCATTAAGCAACGTTTTCAAGACAAAACTCCCGGGAAATTTAAAATTGTAATTTAGTAAACTAAAAGGGCCGTATTGGCATGTGTTGCAATGTTAATATTTCATCATTGATATATAAACTATCAGACTGCGTGGTGGGTAGTAGTGGGTCTCAGTAGGCCTTTCAGGTGTCCACAGTTCTTTGGCAGTTGAGTAGTGACAGTAGTATGAACAAAGGTAATGGAACTGTAAGACTTCTTTATAATCTTGTTTTTACATTATTTACATTATAGGAAGCAACAAATATCAAGATATCCATAATACTTTGGCAGTTGAGTAGTGACAGTAGTATGAACAAAGGTAATGGAACAGTATGACTTCTTTATATTCTTGTTTTTACATCATTTTTACATTATTTAGAGTCATTGAAAGAAGAGTATTGTAGTCCGGTAATTACAGTGGTATGTAAAGTGATTCTTGTGCGTGCGATTTTGTGCAATTGTGTTAATCAGCGATGCAGTTGAGCAGTTTGATGGCTTGGGGATAGAAGATTCTCCCGAGTCTCTCTGTGTTGACCCTGAGACTCTGGTAGCGCTTGCCTGACTGCAGCAGTGAGAAAAGTCACTTGGTTGGAAGGCTCAAGTCCCTCACACTTCTCTTGGCCTTGGATCTACACCGCCTGGTGTAGATGTTGCAGATATTTGGGAGCACACCGCCGAAGGTGCGCTCGGTTGATCTGGTCACTCTCTGCAGTCTGTTGTGGTCGTGAGCGGTGCTATTCCAAGTCAACAGCGCAGAGACGTCACCGACTGATGCATAGAGGAGTGGTCCACACCGGGTTCAGACTTGGAACAGCTAACGCCTCTTTCGTGGAAACTGATCCATGGCTACCTGAAAAACTCTCCATGTAGGAGAGGGGGGCCTAGCAGAAAAGAGAGAGGGCAGATCAACTTTTCCCCCAAAATCGTCAATTCAAAGGGTAGGGTGTATGAATGGAACTTAAATGCTTCTACTGAGGTAGCATCTCTAACTGTTACCGGGAGGGCATTCCAGAGTACTAGAACCCAGATAGAAAACGCTCTATTGCCCGCAGATTTTTGTTGGGCTCTGGGAATCACCAAGCCGGAGTTCTTTGAAGGCAGATTTCTGGCCGAGACATATGGTACAATACACTCAGCAAGATAGGATGGAGCTGGACCGTTTAGTATTTTATACTTAAGTAATACAACTTTAAAGTCACATTTTAAGTGCACAGGAAGACAGACGCGTAATATGATCAAACATTTTGTACCAACTGTAATCTTTTAATGCTAGACATAGGGAGACCCGAAAATAATACGTTACAGTAATCGAGATGAGACGAACGCATGAATAATGATATCAGCGTCGCTGATGCATAAAATGGGCCGAATTTTGGCGAAATTAAGGAGATGAAAGAAATATGTTTTAGTAACACTCTTAATCCGTGATTCAAATGAGACAGTTGGGTGGAAGAAAATACCCAGATTCTTTACCGAGTCGCCTTGTGAACTTGTTTGGTGGTCAAATGTTAAAGTGGTATTATTAAATAGGTGCCGGTGTCGAGCAGGCCCGATAATCAGCAATTCCGTTTTCGTACACCTACGCAAGGTCTTAAAAAAAATCTTAAATCCAATCATTTGAATTCAAGTCCTTAAAACAGGGGTAGGGAACCTATGGCTCTCGAGCCAGATTTGGCTCTTTTGATGACTGCACCTGGCTCTCAGATAAATCTTGGCTGACATTGTTTAACACGGTAAGTAATGAATAATTACGCAGAGTTAAAAATAACGTTCAAAATATAAAACATTCTCATACACTTTAATCCATCCATCTGTTTTCTACTGCACCTGTTCAAGAAGTCGCATTAATGGTAAGAAGCATTTTATTATCATCGGTGAGGTTCCGAAATTTTTTTTTATCAAAAAGAAAAATAGACTTATTATGTGAAGCTCTGTCACTTTATTTCTGTTTGTGCTTCTTTGTTTTGTATTTACTTCCCATCAGTGCTCTTATTTTGTTTCCATTTCCTGCTTGTACCGCTGAGCGCTGTGTTTTTTACCACCTCACCTGCTGTTGATTGGCAGCTGGGCCACACCTGCTGCCAATCAGCATGTTTCCATTTATGCTTGTCTTGCGCTTTCCTCAGGGCTCGGAGATTGACTATTGTTTAGAACTGTACATGCAAGACTGCTTCATTCTCCTCTGTTGGTGATATTAAAAAGCATCTTACCTGCTCTTTGCTCTCCTGGTTCCTGCATCTTGGGGTTGTTACTACTGCTGCCATGGGAGTTTATGACATTATACTCTATAAATGTTGGTCTTACTTAAAAATGCAGACATTTAGTTGTATTCAGTGTTAAAAAATATGTTATGGCTCTGATGGAAATACATTTTAAAATATTTGGCTCAACCTTCGTCTTGTGTTAGGGTCGGCACCGACCCGTTTTAGTTTTTAAATGCATAAAAGAACCACATACATTTATTTTTATGCATCAAGGCTTTTTGACTTTGTCAGGAACCTCTATTTCAATGAAATAAAACTTGTTTTTTTGTTTCACTAAATTATAAAATGCTCTGGTTGAAATTATGACATTGGTGTTGTTAGGGTCGGTTTCGACCCAGTTATAAAAAATAAGACTATAAAGCACTAAGTAGAGCCAAAACTGAACACACTGACGACCAGCTCCTCTCCCAATTTATGTGGTTCTTTTATGCATTTAAAAACTAAAATGTCCAGACATTTGAGGTCAATTCAGTTGTTACTATGTTAAAATTATTAAAATGAAAAAATAAATAAAACACATTTATTTAAGAGATGTGTTCTAATACCCCTCAGTAATGGTCAGGTAACACAACAACCTTTTTTTTTATTTATACGATTCTCTTGAGGTTCGTTTTACCATTTTTTTCAATTGAAATCGAGGGGTATAATGACAAAAAAAAGGCCCAATGGCCCACACAAAAAATATTAAAACCAATATTTTCATGGATAAGGAAACCTAACGAGGTAACCAAGAGATGAGAAACAAATTGGATGATAGATAATTGTTTTTAGTGTATTTTACAGCTGATTTAAAACATGGGTCAAAACCGACCCGTTAACATAAGAGATGGTAACAGAAAGCTAACACAAGAGGAAGGTTAAACCATCAGCCCCACTTCTCACCTCACCCCGGAGCAGGATCAAGTGACTTGTTTACCTACTGTGAGTAAAAAAGCCGGCGTGATTCAAGAAAATGACTGCAAAACACAAGAAACTCGAGGAAGACTTGGAGGAGATTAGAAAATCTATCAACTCCCTGTCAGAAGATGTAAGGACAGCGGCCAAGCAGCAAGACACACTAATGGAGTTGTTGACCGAAATCAAAATGCTAAAAAAACATCATCAAGGAGAAAGACAAGAAAATTGTCTACCTAGAAGCAAGAATTGACGAACTTGAACAATACACCAGAATGGACGATCTGATTATAAGCGGACTGGAAACCAAACATCGCACGTATGCAAGAGTGGCCGGGACTCACAGCAGGGACGCTGACAAGGACCCCGAAGCCCCGGCAGACGAACTTGAGACACTTGAAGTGCCATACTATCCCCAGGAAGGACAGCAGAAACAACCCAGCCATTGTGATCCGGTTTGTGAATCGAAAACATAAGACGGAGTTACTACGGCAGGGAAGGAAGCTGAAAGGAACTGGGGTTTACATCAATGAACATCTTACAAAGAAGAACGCCGACATTGCAAGACAAGCACGCATCCTCAGAAAAGAAAACAAGATACAAGCAACATGGACACGAAACAGTAAAATCATGATTCGGCTAAATGGACCATATGAAGAAGCCAAAGTTGTCACGATTCGAGAGCTCAGTGACTTGGATCAATATAGATGAGACCTGCTAGGCGTATGACTGACATGGCTCATCCTTGGCTGGAGATGGGGAAGGCTCAGCGACGAGAAGGTGAGACAACTGAGAATCAAGCGTCTTCAAGAGCTGAATACATGGACTATAAATTACATGACTTTGAATATGATGTTGACCCAGATAACCATCTGTTCAACTCAATCAATGCTACTTGTGACTACTACACCGAGGAACAATTTAATGACAATGTTAGCTTAGATAATAGATTTTCTTTAATACATTTCAACTGCAGAAGCTTATATGCAAATTTCTCAAAGATTGACAAATACTTGGAGACTTTAAACAGCAAAATCAAAATAATAGCACTTTCTGAAACATGGATCGATAAAGACAGAGGTATTGACTTCTCCATTGACGGGTATAAGTTGTATCACAGTAGTAGAAAAAACAAGAAGGGAGGAGGTGTGGCCCTGTTTGTTGACTGCGACTTGAAATCCAAACCTGTCGAATGTATGACAACGGTAATCGATGATTTATTTGAATGTGTAACTGTGGAGGTAGACATAGAAAAAGAAGAGAAATGTTATTGTTACGTGTTTATATAGGACACCTGGGTCTAAGGTAGAAGCATTTAATGATAGTCTGGAAGAATTACTGTGTAAGGTAAAGGAAAAGAAAACATTCGTCATGTGTGGCGACTATAACATAGACCTGCTAAGCTCACCCAGAAATAAATCAACAAGAGACTTCTTGGATGTGGTATATAGTAGAGGGCTTTATCCATTAATCACCAAACCCAGTAAAATATCGACAAATTGTGCAACATTAATTGATCACATCTTTATAAATGACATCGAAAATAATATAAAAAGTGGATTAATAATTAATGATATAAGTGACCTGTGTTTCTTACTTATGACTGTCAAATGTATAGAAAGAGGGGGGAGAAAACCCATAGGTATACAAAGAAAAGGACTGAAGAGGCAATAAATGAATTTAGGAAGGACTTATTTGAAGCAGACTGGAATGAGGTGTATGTGGGAGAGGCAAATGTATTGTATGAAATCCATTGTCCGAATGTATGGAAACAAAGAGACAGCTACAATAAAAAGCCTTGGATTATAAAGGGACTACAGAATGCTTGTAAAAAGATAAACAAACTTTATAGAGACTTTATAAAAGTAAGAACAAAGGATGCTGAAACGAAATGTAAGGTTTACAAAAACAAATGGATAACAATAATGAGACAAGCTAAAAATGCCTATTACAATAACTTACTAGAAAAAAACAAAAACAATATTAAAGGAACCTGGAATATTCTGAACAAGGTAATAGGTAAAACATCGGGGCCTACACACCCACCAAGCTATTTTATCAATGAGGATAATAAGATGATAACAAATATGAAAGAAGTAGCAAATGGATTAAATTCTTTTTTTGTGAATGTTGGACCCAAATTGGCAGAGACTATTGAAGAACATAAAAATATACAGAGTGGATGGAGAGGGGGAAGCAAAGTGCTACAGTCCATGCTTTTAGGAGATGTTAGCGAAAATGAAAATTTTATCGGTTGTAACAAAACTGAAAAACAAGGCATCAACAGACAGTGATGGTATTGACATGATAATTGTCAAAAAGACTATTGACTGTATCATCAAACCTCTATGTTATGTTTTTAATCTCTCTTTTCAAAAAGGGACTTTTCCAAATAGAATGAAGGTAGCAAAAGTAATTCAACTCTATAAAACGGGAGATAAACATATATTTACTAATTACAATTTTCTAAAATAATTGAAAAAATATTTGTAGAAAAAATAGACAGTTTTATTGAGAAGAACCTGCTGTTGAGTGAGAGCCAATATGGATTCCGAACTAATAGATCCACTGCTTCAGCTGTAATGAATATAATGGAGGATATGGCAACAGAAACTGATAATAGGAAATACACTATCGGTGTGTTTATCGATCTTAAAAAAGCATTTGACACTATAGATCATTCTATATTATTGTCCAAGTTGCATTCACTTGGTGTGAGAGGAGTAGTTTTAGAATGGCTAAGAAGTTATTTAGATAATAGACAAGAGTTTGTGGATTTTTTGGGTAATACATTTGAACAAATGAGGATTGAATGTGGAATTCCACAAGGTTCGGTTTTGGGACCTAAATTGTTTATTTTGTATATTAACGATATATGTGAGGTATCAAAGTTATTGAAATTTGTTTTATTTGCGGACGACACCAACTTTTATAGTTCGGGACATGACTTAAAAGCGTTATCAATACTTATTGAACAGGAAATGATTAAACTTAAGAAATGGTTTGATGTCAACAAATTATCACTAAATGTAAAAAAAAACAAGTTTATGATTTTTGGTAAGAGGGAAAAGAGAGGACACCATCAAACTGTCAATAGATGGAATTGATATTGAAAGGGTTTCTGAACTTAGATTTTTAGGAGTGATACTGGATGACGGTCTGACATGGAAATCTCATATTGCACATGTACGGAAAAAGATGTCTAAGAGTATTTTTATATTCCATCCATCCATCCATCTTCTTCCGCTTATCCGAGGTCGGGTCGCGGGGGCAACAGCCTAAGCAGGGAAACCCAGACTTCCCTCTCCCCAGCCACTTCGTCTAGCTCTTCCCGGGGGATCCCGAGGCGTTCCCAGGCCAGCCGGGAGACATAGTCTTCCCAACGTGTCCTGGGTCTTCCCCGTGGCCTCCTACCGGTTGGACGTGCCCTAAACACCTCCCTAGGGAGGCGTTCGGGTGGCATACTGACCAGATGCCCGAACCACCTCATCTGGCTCCTCTCCATGTGGAGGAGCAGCAGCTTTACCTTGAGTTCCTCCCGGATGGCAGAGCTTCTCACCGTATCTCTAAGGGAGAGCCCCGCCACACGGCGGAGGAAACTCATTTCGGCCGCTTGTACCCGTGATCTTATCCTTTCGGTCATGACCCAAAGCTCATGACCATAGGTGAGGATGGGAACGTAGATCGACCGGTAAATTGAGAGCTTTGCCTTCCGGCTCAGCTCCTTCTTCACCACAACGGATCGGTACAACGTCCGCATTACTGAAGACGCCGCACCGATCCGCCTGTCGATCTCACGATCCACTCTTCCCCCACTCGTGAACAAGACTCCTAGGTACTTGAACTCCTCCACTTGGGGCAGGGTCTCCTCCCCGACCCGGAGATGGCATTCCATCCTTTTCCGGGCGAGAACCATGGACTCGCACTTGGAGGTGCTGATTCTCATTCCGGTCGCCTCACACTCGGCTGCGAACCGATCCACTGAGAGCTGAAGATCCCGGTCAGATGAAGCCATCAGGACCACATCATCTGCAAAAAGCAGAGACCTAATCCTGCGGTCACCAAACCGGAACCCCTCAACGCCTTGACTGCGCCTAGAAATTCTGTCCATAAAAGTTATGAACAGAATCGGTGACAAAGGACAGCCTTGGCGGAGTCCAACCCTCACTGGAAATGTGTTCGACTTACTGCCGGCAATGCGGACCAAGCTCTGGCAATGATCGTACAGGGAGCGGACCGCCACAATAAGACAGTCCGATACCCCATACTCTCTGAGCACTCCCCACAGGACTTCCCGAGGGACACGGTCGAATGCCTTCTCCAAGTCCACGAAGCACATGTAGACTGGTTGGGCAAACTCCCATGCACCCTCAACAACCCTGCGGAGAGTATAGAGCTGGTCCATATTAAACAAGGTAAAATATATGTTAGATTATAGGGCAATGCGCATATTGTATTGTGCACTTATATTGCCATATATCAGCCACTGTGTGGAAGTGTGGGGGAACACTTATAAGAGTAAAATAAAGGCATTGTATCAACTACAGAAAAGAGCTATAAGGATTATTCATAAAGTAGATTACTTAGAACACACTAATAACTCTGGACTATTGAAACTACAGGAGCTAGTAAAGCTACAGACATTGTGTGTCATGTTTAAGGCTAGAAGTAAAACATTACCAGCAAATTTACAAAAAATGTTTGTCATCATTTCTGAGAATACAGAGCATAGAAGAAAAGGTCATTTCAAACAACAATATTCAAGGACAACTTCAAAACAAATGTGTACATCAGTGGTGGGGGTAAAATTGTGGAATTCTCTTTACGACGAGATAAAAAAACATTAAAAATATATTCCAATTGAAAAAATTTTATAAAGATAGAACAATAAGATCATATGGATAGCCATAAGTGTTTACATTTTGTTTTTTATTTATTATTTTACTTATTTTTCGTCTGGTTTTGTATTTGCTCTGTATCATTCCGTGAGGTGTATATTATATATATATTATATTATTACTATTATTTTCGTGGTTTGGTTTATACTTTATGAAGTTTTGCACTTGTTGTGTTTTTCTAGTGTTTTTTGTTTTTGATTGTTTCATTACATGTGTGTCGGCTTAAATGATATTCATGAAGTAAGATAATGTATTATGTCAAAGGGGGCAGGAAATTATAAAATTTTCTTCATCCTACTCCTTCTCAGGAATTGTGTGAATTTAAATAGTATAATTGTGATATAATTATGTATCATTCTAAATGCACATCAATGAATGAGATAAATAAAAAATGAATGAATGAATGAATGAAAAATGTCTCTCTCGGCCAAAAAGGTTCCCGACCCCTGCCTTAAAATGTCTTAAATTCTCTAAAATATATTGTAAGAAGTCCTAAATACAATAATGAATGGTCTTGTAAATATATTATATACGCTATGTTTACTTTAAGCAAATGCATACATTTCCGTCTTGCTTTTACATGTTTGAATTTGTGAGGACGCTATAGATAGATAGATAGATGGATAGATAGATAGATAGATAGTACTCTATTGGTTTCTTCGGGAGAGTTCCCTCAGATATAATTTAAAAAGTAAATAATAAATAATGGGTGTATGTGTTACCGTTTTGCATCATCTGTCATCCCAGGGTGAGGGGGGGTACTAGGATGGCGTGTGGGACAAAAGAGTTTTTGAGTCTATTAGTCCTGCGCTTAGCATGAAGCGGTCTAGCACTGAACAAGCACCTCTGGCTACTGATAACGCTATGCAGAGGGTGACAGGCATCATCCATGATGCTCACTAGTTTTTCCACAGTCCTCTTCTCTGCCACCGTCACCAGGTAGTCCAGTTTTATTCCGATCGTAGAGCCGGCCCGCCTGATCAGTTTCTCCAGTCTGGAGCTGTCCTTCTTCGATGTAGAACAGAACACTGGCAACCACAGACTGGTAGACACAGACTATTGATTATTACAAAATGGATATAATTAAAACGCTGTACAGCCTGGTCTGCATTTATCGAGCACAACCTGAGAGGTATGTCGGACATACGTAAATGGTAAATGGGTTAAACTTGTATAGCGCTTTTCTACCTTCAAGGAACTCAAAGCGCTTTGACACTATTTCCACATTCACCCATTCACACACTAATGGCAAGGCCCGAACCATCAGGAGCAAGGGTGAAGTGTCTTGCTTAAGGACACAACAGAGGTGACGTGGTTGGTAGAAGGTGGGGATCGAAACAGGAACCCTCAGGGTTGGGCCAATCTCGCAACCGCGTGTGTTATAATAAAAGTTTATCAAAATGTATCCAGTAACAAACGTATCTGCATCATTCAACTTACTGCATCGCGAACTTCCCTTTAGGAATTATCGTGACCACTAGGTGGCACCTAAAACAAATTGCCACTCCACCTGAATTGTAAGCCTGTCATCAGGTTAGAGTTTTTCATTCTTACCATTGTTGTCCGAGTAATTTCACTTGATCAAACCTTTTTGAACTTTCCACCCTACAAAATGATAAAACTATGTGCTGATGTATTGGATTAGTATTGGTATCGGCCAACGCTCAAGGCTGGAATATCGATATCGTATCAAGACACCCTGACTCAAAGCTGTTGTACTGTCGCTGACGATTGCGTAGAGCAGGGGTCGGGGACCTTTTTGACTGAGAGAGCCATGAAAGCGAAATATTTTAAAATGTATTCCTGTGAAAGCGATATCATATTTTTTAACACTGAATGCCTGCATTTTTTTTAGTAAAACCAACATTTTTAGAGTATTGTAGGCCTCTTATTATTTTTAGTAACATTGTTATTCTGAAGCTAAACAATAATAAATAAAATACTTCTTACCATGAATGTAACTTCTTGAACAGGTGTGGTAGAAAACGGATATTTTGACACTGTGATTACCAGCGTAATTAGGTAGGTAGTTATTGTTATTGCCCAAGTACAAAAAAACGTTGTTGATATACTGATGGATTTGATTAGACAAACAGTGTTTAGGGTCACAGAACAGTTATGACAAAAAACTCAAGAGCAAAGCATATATACGTATCACAACATACACCTCCAGACTTGCAACAGAGGGGAGGGAGTGGGGGCTACGGTGGCGGGCTGCAGCTCTTCAGGCACTGCCCAGCCGTCCATCACCCCTAAGGGATTCGCGTCGAGGGCGTTGGGTGAATTATTCATTACTTATCATGTTAAGCAATGTCAGCTAAGATTTATCTTGAGAGCCAGATGCAGTCATCAAAAGATCCACATCTGGCTCCAGAGCCATAGGTTCCCTACCCCTGGCATAGAGTTCGAACCCCGAGTACGGACTCATGCAAATCTCCCATGTCTTGGGAGCGAAACGCTATTTGCACTTTGGAGAAAGAAATGCAGCTGGGATAAGGTCAAATAACAAATTGAAATCTTGGTATCTGCCTCATTCAACTTACTGCATCATGAACTTCCCTTTACGAATTATCGTGACCACTAGGTGGCACCTAAAACAAATTGCCACTCCACCTGAATTTTAAGCCTGTCGTCAGGTTAGAGTTTTTCATTCTTACCATTGTTGTCCGAGTAGTTTCACTTGATCAAACCTTTTTGAACTTTCCACCCTACCAAATGATAAAACTATGTGCTGATGTATTGGATTAGTATTGGTATCGGACAACGCTTAAGGCTGGAATATCTATATCGTATCAAGACACCCTGACTCAGTACTGTCGCTGACGATTGCGTAGAGTTAGAACCCCGAGTACGGACTCATGCAAATCTCCCATGTCTTGGGAGCGAAACGCTATTTGCACTTTGGAGAAAGAAATGCAGCTGGGATAAGGTCAAATAACAAATTGAAATCTTGGTTCCTGCCTCATTCAACTTACTGCATCATGAACTTCCCTTTAGGAATTATCGTGACCACTAAGTGGCACCTAAAACAAATTGCCACTCCACCTGAATTTTAAGCCTGTCGTCAGGTTAGAGTTTTTCATTCTTACCATTGTTGTCCGAGTAATTTCACTTGATCAAACCTTTTTGAACTTTCCACCCTACAAAATGATAAAACTATGTGCTGATGTATTGGATTAGTATTGGTATCGGCCAACGCTTAAGGCTGGAATATCGATATCGTATCAATCGACAGCTGTACTGTCGCTGACGATTGCGTAGAGCAGGGGTCGGGGACCTTTTTGACTGAGAGAGCCATGAAAGCGAAATATTTTAAAATGTATTCCTATGAAAGCGACATCATATTTTGTAACAATGAATGCCTGCATTTCTTTAGTAAAACCAACATTTTTATAGTATTGTAGGCCCCTATTATTTTTAATAACATTGTTATTCTGAATCCAACCAATAATAAATAAAATACTTCTTACCATGAATGCGACTTCTTGAACAGGTGTGGTAGAAAACGGATATTTTGACACTGTGATTACCAGCGTAATTAGGTAGGTAGGTATTGTTATTGCCCAAGTACACATTTTTTTTGTTGATATACTGATGGATTTGATTAGACAAACAAACAGTGTTTAGGGTCACAGAACAGCTATGACAAAAAACTCAATGTATTGGATTAGTATTGGTATCGGCCAACGCTTAAGGCTGGAATATCGATATCGTATCAAGACACCCTGACTCAGTACTGTCGCTGACGATTGCGTGGAGTTAGAACCCCAAGTACGGACTCATGCAAATCTCCCATGTCTTGGGAGCGAAACGCTATTTGCACTTTGGAGAAAGAAATGCAGCTGGGATAAGGTCAAATAACAAATTGAAATCTTGGTATCTGCCTCATTCAACTTACTGCATCATGAACTTCCCTTTAGGAATTATCGTGACCACTAGGTGGCACCTAAAACAAATTGCCACTCCACCTGAATTTTAAGCCTGTCGTCAGGTTAGAGTTTTTCATTCTTACCATTGTTGTCCGAGTAGTTTCACTTGATCAAACCTTTTTGAACTTTCCACCCTACAAAATGATAAAACTATGTGCTGATGTATTGGATTAGTATTGGTATCGGACAACGCTTAAGGCTGGAATATCTATATCGTATCAAGACACCCTGACTCAGTACTGTCGCTGACGATTGCGTAGAGTTAGAACCCCGAGTACGGACTCATGCAAATCTCCCATGTCTTGGGAGCGAAACGCTATTTGTACTTTGGAGAAAGAAATGCAGCTGGGATAAGGTCAAATAACAAATTGAAATCTTGGTATCTGCATCATTCAACTTACTGCATCATGAACTTCCCTTTAGGAATTATCGTGACCACTAGGTGGCATCTAAAACAAATTGCCACTCTAGCTGAATTTTAAGCCTGTCGTCAGGTTAGAGTTTTTCATTCTTACCATTGTTGTCTGAGTAGTTTCACTTGATCAAACCTTTTTGAACTTTCCACCCTACAAAATGATAAAACTATGTGCTGATGTATTGGATTAGTATTGGTATCGGCCAACGCTTAAGGCTGGAATATCGATATCGTATCAAGACACCCTGACTCAAAGCTTCAGTACTGTCGCTGACGATTGCGTAGAGTTAGAACCCCGACTACGGACTCATGCAAATCTCCCATGTCTTGGGATCGAAACGCTATTTGCACTTTGGAGAAAGAAATGCAGCTGGGATAAGGTCAAATAACAAATTGAAATCTTGGTATCTGCATCATTCAACTTACTGCATCATGAACTTCCCTTTAGGAATTATCGTTTTTCATTCTTACCATTGTTGTCCGAGTAGTTTCACATGATCAAACCTTTTCTAACTTTCTACCCTACAAAATGATAAAACTACGAGCTGATATATTGGATTAGCATTGGTATGGGCCAACGCTCAAGGCTGGAATATCGATATCGTATCAAGACACCCTGACTCAAAGCTGCAGTATAGTTAGAACCCCAAGTACGGACTCATGCAAATCTCCCATGTCTTGGGATCGAAACGCTATTTGCACTTTGGAGAAAGAAATGCAGCTGGGATAAGGTCAAATAACAAATTGAAATCCTGGCCCAATATCAGATGTAGAATGCAGGATGGCAAATGAAAACTAGTCCGAAAGTGAAACTGAAGAACGGTACGAGTGTACACGCGAGGACCGAGGGCGGCCATGCGGGGCATAATTCAATGGCAGGATTGAAAATCCTGGAGTGCTGGAAAATGTTGTCTGCCTTGTGAGATTGCTCTCAAATGGTACGGTCCTGAAGGGGAAAGCATCTCATTGTGTATGTATAACTTCAAAAAGGTCATGCAAAAAGCAGACAAGCATGAGAGGACTTAGGAACCAACAGGAGACAAGAGGTCTGAAGAGGAAGAAATGCTCTGATATTCTCTTAAAACCTAAAGTGCCTGCAGACATTGTTCCATCCTGTGTGTTGCTGTCTGCCCGTAGATGCGATGACTGGAGCGAGAAATTAATGTACTGTTGCGCTTCGTAAACTGTATTACCTTATGATTTTTTCTTTCCACGCCATACAATCAACAGTCGGCCATTGGGGCCTCCTCATACCGATCCAAAAGCTCGGATAAATGAGAGGCGAGCCAATCATTCAAGCGACTCACTGTGTCGGAACCTGGAGATGATGATGATTGGAAGCTGTAAAATCTGTCAGGTCCAACTAAAAGCTTGTACTATATACAAGGTGTGTGCCAGTCTGATATCAGCTAAAAAACACGTATCAAATGATATCAGCTCGCATGCAAAGGATCCGATATAATCTGCAATAAAAGCCAATCAATCAATGTTTATTTATAGAGCCCTAAATCAAAAGTGTCTCAAAGGGCTGCACAAGCCACAACGACATCCGCGGTTCAGAGCCCACATAAGGGCAAGGAAAAACTCACCCCAATGGTGACAATGACTATGACGAACCTTGGAGAGGACCTGACATATGTGGGTAACCCCCCGCCCCCTAGGGGAGACTGAAAACAATGGAGGCCGAGCGGGTCTAACATGATATTGTGAAACTCCAGTCCATAGTGGATCCAACATAACAGTGGGAGTCCAGTCCATAGTGGATCCAACATAACAGTGGGAGTCCAGTCCATAGTGGATCCAACATAACAGTGAGAGTCCAGTCCATAGTGGATCCAACATAACAGTGAGAGTTCAGTCCATAGTGGATCCAATATAACAGTGGGAGTCCAGTCCATAGTGGATCCAATATCGTAGCGAGAGTCCCGTCCATAGTGGATCTTACATAATAGTGTGAGTCCGGTTCATAGTGGAGCTAGCATAACAGTGAGAGTCCAGTCCATAGTGGATCCAATATCATAGGGAGAGTCCCGTCCATATTGGATATAGCATACTAGTGTGAGAGTCCAGTCCATAGTGGATCTAACATAATAGTGTGAGATTCTAGTCCATAGTGGATCTAGCATAATAGTGCGAGAGTCCAGTTCGTAGTAGATCTAACATAATAGAGGGAGAGTCCAGCCCATAGTGGATCTAGCATAATAGTGTGAGAGTCCAGTCCAATGTGGATCTAGCATAATAGTGTGAGAGTCAAGTCCATAGTGGATCTAGCATAATTGTGTGAGAGTCCAGTCCAATGTGGATCTAGCATAATAGTGAGAGAGTCCAGTCCATAGTGGATCTAGCATAATAATGTGAGAGTCCAGTCCGTTGTGGATCTAGCATAATAGTGTGAGAGTCCAGTCCATAGTGGATCTAGCATAATAGTGTGTGAGTCCAGTCTGTAGAGGATCTAACATAATAGTGTCAGAGTCCAGTCCGTAGTGGATCAAGCATAATAGTGTGAGAGTCCAGTCCAATGTGGATTGAGCATAATAGAGTGAGAGTCCAGTACATAGTAGATCTAGCATAATAGTGTGAGAGTCCAGTCCATAGTGGATCTAGCATAATAGTGTGAGAGTCCAGTCCATAGTGGATCTAGCATAATAGTGTGAGAGTCCAGTCCAATGTGGATCTAGCATAATAGTGTGAGAGTCCAGTCCATAGTGGATCTAGCATAATCTTGTGAGAGTCCAGTCCAATGTGGATCGAGCATAATAGTGTGCGAGTCCAGTCCATAGTGGATCTAGCTAATAGTGTGAGAGTCCAGTCCATAGTGGATCTAACAAAATAGTGTGAGATTCTAGTCCATAGTGGATCTAGCATAATAGTGCGAGAGTCCAGTCCGTAGTAGATCTAACATAATAGTGTGAGAGTCCAGTCCAATGTGGATCGAGCATAATAGTGTGCGAGTCCAGTCCATAGTGGATCTAGCTAATAGTGTGAGAGTCCAGTCCATAGTGGATCTAACAAAATAGTGTGAGATTCTAGTCCATAGCGGATCTAGCATAATAGTGCGAGAGTCCAGTCCGTAGTAGATCTAACATAATAGTGTGAGAGTCCAGTCCATAGTGGATCCAGCATAATAGTGTGAGAGTCCAATCCATTGTGGATCTAGCATATTATTGTGAGAGTCCAGTCTGTAGAGGATCTAACATAATAGTGTCAGAGTCCAGTCCATAGTGGATTTGTCATAATAGTGTGAGAGTACAGTCCATAGTGGATCCAGGATAATAGTGTGACAGTCTAGTCCATTGTGGATCTAACATAATAGTGTGAGCGTCTAATCAATAGTGGATCTAACATAATAGTGAGAGTCCAGTCCATAGTGGATCTAACATAATAGTGAGAGTCCAGTCCATAGTGGATTCAACATAATAGTGACAGTCCAGTCCATAGTGGATCTAACATAATAGTGAGAGTTCAGTCCATAGTGGAGCCAGTAGGAGACCATCCTGAGCAGACGGGTCAGCAGCACAGAGATGCCTCAACCGATGCATAATCAAGAAAAACATTACTAATATCAGTTAAAAGATCAGAATCATTCAAATTTACACAACTATTAGTCTATTGGTGGGAATTGGTCTGAACAAAATAGGCGGCATTTTAACTTTTGTTGCTATTTGTAAACATTCCATAAGGCGGTGTTTTAGTGATGTTTGTGTCTCCTTAGTTTAGACCAGTGGTTCACAAACTTTTTTCAGCGATGTACCCCCTGTGAATAATTTTTTAATTCAAGTAACTACTAATCAGAGCAAAGCATTTTTGTAAAATCCAGCACTATGTCATCAGTTTCCGATTTATTAAATTGTATAACAGTGCAAAATATTGCTCATTCGTAGTGGTCTTTCTTGAACTATTTGGAAAAAAATATATAACAATAACTAAAAATTTGTTGAAAAATAAACAAGCGGTTCAATTATAAATAAAGATTTCTACACATAGAAGTAATCATCAACTTAAAGAGCCCTCTTTGGTGATTATCCATTTGGATTCATGAATTTAACTCTAAACATTTCTTCACAAAAAAATAAATCTTTAACATCAATATTTATGGAACAGGTCCACAAAAAAATCTCGCTGAATATTGCATTGTTGCATTTCTTTTTACAGTTGATGAACTTACATTCATATTTTGTTGAAGTAATATTCAATAAATATATTTATAAAGGATTTTTGAATTGTTGCTATTTTTAAAATACTAAAAAAAAATCTCATGTACCCCTTGGCATACCTTCAAGAACCCCAATTTGAGAACCACTGCTTTAGTCTTCAGTTCTCAATGCTCTTTTCCCCCCTTGATTACATTGTCTGGTTGCCAGGTGGCTGACGAGCCTCACCTGCTTTCTGTTTGTTAATTAGCGTCCTCACCTGTTTTCTGCCCTTAATCACTCTCCTTTATATTCTGGTGTCTGAGTTGCTGGTCCGTTGTTTGTCGGTTTGGTCGCCTGGGAGTTTGTTGGTTTTGTTGGTTGTTTTTAAAACTAATCGCTGTGCTATGTTGAGATGTGGGATTTTCGCCTATTGTGTAATAGTTCAAGTAAAGATATATCTCACCTGCGGAGCCGCCTAAAGACCTCTGCATCTTTTGAAAAAGCACCAAAGCAATTCAAAGATACATACCACATACACAAATAATAGGTAGGAATAAAATGCATTATGTATAAATAAAACCAGAAAAATGATGAGATGATAAAATAGTGAATATAAAATTTAAACTAGTACATACCTGAAGAATTCGACAGAAAGGAGAATTTCGAATCAAATGGTCATTTTCTAGTAGCGTGGGCAATTGCAACTCCATATCTGCATGTGCATTACAAAACAGCAACCACAATTCAAAAGAAGTGAATAATTTTTATATAGCGCTTTTCTCTAGTGACTCAAAGCGCTTTATATAGTGAAACTCAATATCTAAGTTGCATTTTTCAAACCAGTGTGGGCGGCATTGTCTTGCCCAAGGACACGACGGCGTGACTAGGTTAGCGGAAGCAGGGATCGAACATGGAACCCTGAAGTTGCTGGCACGGCTGCTCTACCATCCGGGCTTAACCGCCCCAACTCGATTCATTCGTCACACCTCTACCAGTTACCAGCCGTGGATAAGGCAAATGAGTAGGCTCAAAATACAGTTTGTGTGCGTGTAAAATAAGCCACTCCTTCTTTGTCTAATTTTGTCCACCAAAACTTTTATGCTGTGCGTCAATGCACAAAGGTTTGCTTTGTTTACGTTATTGTGGGACGGCATAGCTCGGTTGGTAGAGTGACCATGCCAGCAACTTGAGGGTTGCAGGTTCGATTCCCGCTTCCGCCATTCTAGTCACTGCCGTTGTGTCCTTGGGCAAGGCACTTTACCCACCTGCTCCCAGTGCCACCCACACTGGTTTAAAATGTAACTGAGATATTGGGTCTCACTATGTAAAGCGCTTTGAGTCACTAGAGAAAAGCGCTATATAAATATAATTTACTTCACTTCACTTGTTGAAGTGCTAATCAGTCATATTTAGTCAGTGCAAGCTAATCAATGCTAACATGCTATTTAGGCTAGCTGTATGTTTATATTGCATTGATCAATCTGCATTTATACATAATTATTGCTATAATTGTTGGGGATTGATCACATCTGTTAACGCAAGGGTCTGCAACCCGCAGCTCTTTAGTGCCCAATCAAATCCCTGGAGCATTTTTATAAAAGGATTGAAAATGTAAAAAGATGGGCGGAAACTCTAATGTGACGCAACAGTTTGTTTGCATGTAAAATGGTCCGCTCCTTATTTGTCTAATTTTGTCCGCCAAAAGTTTTATACTGTGCGTGAATGCACAAAGGTGTGCTTTGTTGACGTTATTGACTTGTTGGAGTGCTAATCAGGCATATTTGAACAGTCCAAGCTCATCAATGCTAACATGCTATTTAGGCTAGCTGTATGTACGTATTGCATTGATCAATCTGCATTTATACATAATTATTGCCATAGTTTTTGGGGCTTGATCACATGTGTTAACGCAGGGGTCAGCAACCCACGGCTCTTTGGTGCCCAATCAAATCCCTGGAGCATTTTTATAAAAGGATTGAAAATGGAAAAAGATGGGCAGAAACTTGACTGTGACGCAACAGTTTGTTTGCATATAAAATCGTCCACTCCTTTTTTGTCTAATTTTTTCCACCAAAGGTTTTATACTGTGCGTGAATGCACACAGGTGTGCTTTGTTGATGTTATTGACTTGCTGGAGTGCTAATCAGGCATATTTGTTCAGTGAAAGCTAATCAATGCTATCATGCATTGGCTGGCTGTATGTACATTTTCCATTGATCAATCTGCATGTATACATAATTATTGCCATAGTTTTTGGGGCTTGATCACATGTGTTAACGCGTGGGGTCTGCAACCCACGGCTCTTTGGTGCCCAATCAAATCCCTGGAGCATTTTTATAAAAGGATTGAAAATGTAAAAAGACGGGCGGAAACTTAACTGTGACGCAACAGTTTGTTTGCATGTAAAATTTCCCACTTCTTCTTGGTCTAATTTTGTCCACCAAAAGTTTTATGCTGTGCGTAAATGCACAAATGTTTGCTTTGTTGACGTTATTGACTTGTTGGAATGCTAATCAGGCATATTTGGTCAGTGCAAATTAATCAACGCTAACATCCTATTTAGGCTAGCTGTATGTACATTTTGCTTTGATCAATCTGCATTTATACATAATTATTGCCATGGTTTTTGGGGCTTGATTACATGTGTTAACACGGGGGTCTGCAATCCGCGGCTCTTTAGTGCTCACTCAAATTCCTGGAGCGTTTTTATAAAAGGATTGAAAGTGTAAAAAGATGGGCGGAAACTCTAATGTGACGCAACAGTTTGTTTGCATGTAAAATCGTCCGCTCCTTATTTGTCTAATTTTGTCCACCAAAAGTTTTATGCTGTGCGTGAAATCACAAAGGTGTGCTTTGTTGACGTTATTGACTTGTTGGAGTGCTAATCAGGCATATTTGAACAGTGCAAGCTAATCAATGCTAACATGCTATTTAGGCTAGCTGTATGTACATATTGCATTGATCAATCAGCATCTATACATAATAATTGCCATAGTTTTTGGGGCTTGATTACATGTGTCAGTGCGGGGGTCAGCAACCCGAGGTTCTCGAGCCACATGCGGCTCTTTAGTGCCCAATCAAATCCCTGGAGCATTTTTATTAAAGGATTGAAATTGGAAAAAGATGGGTGGAAACTTGACTGTGACGCAACAGTTTATTTGTATGTAAAATCGTTCACTCCTTCTTTGTCTCATTTTTTCCACCAAAAGTTTTATGCTTTGCGTGAATGCACAAAGGTTTGCTTTTTTGACGTTATTGACTTGTTGGAGTGCTAATCAGGCATAATTTCCTTTAATTGTATCCTCTTTGTATATAATTTAGTTTTGCATGTCTCATGACTTAGTATCTGTATCAATCAATCAATCAATGTTTACTTATATAGCCCTAAATCACTAGTGTCTCAAAGGGCTGCACAAACCACTACGACATCCTCGGTAGGCCCACATAAGGGCAAGGAAAACTCACACCCAGTGGGACATCGGTGACAATAATGACCCAGTGGGACGTCGGTGACAATGATGACTATGAGAACCTTGGAGAGGAGGAAAGCAATGGATGTCGAGCGGGTCTAACATGATACTGTGAAAGTTCAATTCATAATGGATCCAACACAGTCGCGAGAGTCCAGTCCAAAGCGGATCCAACACAGCAGCGAGAGTCCCGTTCACAGCGGAGCCAGCAGGAAACCATCCCAAGCGGAGGCGGATCAACAGCGCAGAGATGTCCCCAGCCGATACACAGGCAAGCAGTTCATGGCCACCGGATCGGACCGTAACATTGACTGCAATTCAGATAGTTGTGTGTGTGCCATGTTGTTCCAGACCACAGCAAACATGATTGTAATAAAAATCTATTAAAAGAAGACAGCCTTCTTCTTTTTTATTTTATTTATACCTTTGGGCATTAGAAGCCAGTAATTTCCAGGAGTCATCTCACCTTCTGAGTAGCCTGTCATTTACTAACGGTTTCTAATGTGAAAATGTGTAGAATAAATATTACATTTCAACATTTCTGTCAAGGAAGATTTGCTTCAGCCTGTGACTCATAGTCATTTTGATAGCAGGCTATTATAAATAATATAGACTCTTAAATCATGTTTTGCTTTCATTATAACACTTATTTACGGCTTTTCATGTTTTGCAGCTCCAGACAGATTAGTTTTTTGGTCCATTATGGCTCTTTTATTGTTTTGGGTTGCCGACCCCTGTGTTAACGAGTCAAATCTGACAGCTCTATCCAAGACCTCCGTCCATTTTCTACCGCTTGTCCCTTTTGGCGAGCGGGGGGGGTCGCTGGAGCATATCTCAGCTGCATTCTGGCGGTAGACCGGGTGCAGCCTGGACAAGTCGCCACCTCATCACAGCATCTAAGACCTATTTGGTGTCAATTGTTGCAAAAGTTGTAGTTATTATTTTCTGCATAGCTTGTGTAATGTTGTCATGGTATGAAAGTAAAACCACGCATATGTCCTAAAAGTCAATACATTTACATAAGTATTGATTTTTTAAAACTTTTTCTCCACAAAAAGGCAATTTTTTTTCACACATTACATTGACCCCAAGTCAATAATAATTTAGAAATACCTGTAAAGCATAACAGAAGCACAACACTTCCACGGACAACTTTTTACTTTCTTCTCGACTGAAAGATTCAAAAGTCTGTCTGTGTGCACAACGGGACTTTTTCTCTGAAATCGTTGTTAGTGAGTAAAGCGCTTCGTCTTGGCCAAAATGATCCATCCACCTCACAGGTGTGGTGTGTCAAGGTGCTGAATAGACAGCTTGATTATTGCACAGGTGTGCCTCAGATCCTCTGAGAACAGCCACCTGGACACCTGATGAAAAAAACACTATAAACTAAGACTTTCTGCAGAAATTGTCAGAAAGAGTTTCAGAGAAGCTCATTTGCTTGCTTCTCGTCCTCATCAGGGTCCCAACCTGACTGCAGTTAATCGTTGAAAACGACTTGAGACTACAAGAGAAGCGCTCTCTGCTTGATGAAGTGCTGGCTGTCCAGAGTCGGGACCCGGTTTTGACCGCTCGCCTGTGCATCGGTTGGGGACATCTCTGCGTTGTTGACCCGTCTTGACTCAGGATGGTCTACTGCTGGCCCCACTATGGACAGGACTCTCACTAGTATGTTATATCCACTATGGACTGGACTCTCACACTATTATGCTAAATCCACCATGGACTGGACTCTCACTATTATGTTAGATCCACTATGGACTAGACTCTCACTATTTTGCTGGATCCACTATGGACTGGACTCTCATTATTATGTTAGATCCACTATGGACTAGACTCTCACTATTATGTTAGATCCACTATGGACTGGACTCTCACAATATTATGTTAGATCCACTATGGACTGGGCTCTCACACTATTATGCTAGATCCACTATGGACTGGACTCTCACTATTATGTTAGATCCACTATGGACAGGACTCTTACTATTATGTTAGACCCACTATGGACTGGACTCTCACTATTATGTTAGATCCACAATGGACTGGACTCTCACTATTATGTAGATCCACTATGGACTGGACTCTCACTATTATTTTAGATCCACTATGGACTGGACTCTCACTCTTAGGTTAGATCCATTATGGACTGGACTCTTGCTATTATGTTAGATCCACTATGGACTGGACTCTCACTATTATGTTAGATCCATTATGGACTTGACTGTCACTATTATGTTAGAATCCACTATGGAATGGACTCTCAATATTATTTTGGTTCCACTATTGACTGGACTCTCACAATATTATGTCAGATCCACTATGGACTGGACTCTCAAAATATTATGTTAGATCCACTATGGACTGGACTCTCAAAATATTATGTTAGATCCACTATGGACTGGACTCTCACTATTATGTTCGATCCACTATGGACTGGACTGTCACTATTATGTTGGATCCACTATGGACTGGACTCTAACTATTATGTTTAAACCACTATGGACTGGACTCTCACTATTATGTTCGATCCACTATGGACTGGACTGTCACTATTATGTTAGATCAACTATGAACTGGACTCTCACTATTATGTTGGATCCACTATGGACTGGACTCTCACTATTATGCTAGATCCACTATGGACTGGACTCTCACTATTATGTTAGATCCACTATTGACTAGACGCTCACTATTATGTTAGCTCCACTATGGACTGGACTTTCACATTATTATGCTAGACCCAATCGAGGGAGGCTAGTATGGACACATCTGTGGTCCTCTCCAAGGTTTCTCATTGTCATCCCACTGAGTTGAGTATTTCCTTGCCCTGATGTGGGATCTGAACCGAGGATGTCGTTGTGGCTTGTGCAGCCCTTTGAGACACTTGGGATTCAGGGCAATATAAATAAACATTGATTGATTGAATGAATCCCGGTTTTTACTGTTCATGGCAAATAACAGACAAGACAAGATCCTGATGCCCATCTTTGTGTAATTCCCCCACGACTATTATCCCATGGTTCTGCCATAAGGACTGCCCTGGTATCCTCAAGAGCAGACCTGGGCAAAATACATGTTGCCACATTCGGCCCGTTAACATTTTCAACCCGGCCCGACGGACGTTCAACAATATATTTTTTAGACCTTTAACATCAAAACTGCAGCCGCCAGTGCTGTTTTTAGATGACCGTAAGTTTTGAACTATAGAAATTGTTTCAAGGGTCGAAATCCACGCTTTTCAGTGTTATACCAGTTTTTACGGTATTCTACGTCACAGCAGCTCAGACCAGGAACAAAGCGGAGTGGGCGGGGTTTGTTTTCAGAGCAGCCGGCCCCGAAACGTGTGTGTCAGAATCCGATGCAGAAGCAAATTTTTCCGTGACAATATATCCTTCAGAATTATTTTGTGTCGAACCCTAAAATGCAGAGAAGGAGGGATGCATTTTGCAGGAAAACATAGTTTAATTTAAAATACTAGAACTAGAACAAACAAAAAGCACGCACGTGGGCGGATATAACAAACTAAGGGCCATGAACAAACAAATCGGAAGCAGGGAACAAAAAACAGTAAGCTACAAACATCTACCAAATATAGCTTACCGCTACACTGTAGTCACATGACCAGTAGGAATGACAAGTAGAAAATGACATTGACATGTCAGGTAGCACGACAAGACTGATATGTGGCAACGACAATATAATAATCCAGCAACTGACACAAGACAAAGCAGGTACAAATAGGAGCAGGCTGATTGGCAACAGGTGTGGCCAGGTGCCAATCAGCCGCAGCTGAAGAGGAACACAGCACTCAGGGAACAAGACAGGAAGCTGACAAAATAAGAGCACTAGAGAGGAACTAAAGACAGGAGATACTAAACAGAGGAAACAGACAAATGCAGAGGAAATAACTAAAACATAGATAAACTGTCAGGGGAAAGCCTGACAATATCATATTGTAATTGTTTATTACCCTGTCATATTTTGCGGTGTGTTACATTTTTGTTGTGTTTTGCTTGGTTGTAAAAGATAAACAACCATCGAGGAGCTGGTCTGCGAAGTAAAAGAGAGATGTTCATATGTAGTTAATATTCAGTGTTTTATTGTTCGTAGTTAATATTGTAAATCTTTATTCTTAAGTACATTTTGGGCGTCCCATTCAGTAAAAAACTGTAAAATTACATTCCGTTTTTTTTTGAGGCGGTCTGTCATAACCTTTTTTAGAATTTTGTCGGACATTGTGACTATTAGCGTTCCTGAAAAAAACACACACTATGACTAAAAATTAGCATTAATGCTAAGTCTGACGCATTGACACTGTTTATTCAAGTGTTGATTAATGTGCACTGTCCTAATTATCCATCCATCCATTTTCTACCGCCTATCTCAGCTACAATCGGACGGAAGGCGGGGTACACCCTGGACAAGTCGCCACCTCATCGCAGGGCCAACACAGATAGACAGACAACATTCACACTCACATTCACACACTAGGGCCAATTTAGTGTTGCCAATCAACCTATCCCCAGGTGCATGTCTTTGGAAGTGGGAGGAAGCCGGAGTACCCGGAGGGAACCCACGCATTCACGGGAGAACATGCAAACTCCACACAGAAAGATCCCGAGCCAGGATTTGAACCCAGGACTGCAGGAACTTCGTACTGTGAGGCAGACGCACTAACCCTTCTGCCACCGTGAAGCCCTGTCCTAATTAAATCAATTTAAAAAATTACAGCTAAATGTGTACATATAAATTGTACACACATACACATTGGCCCCCGCCAGACACATTTTTTCTTTCAATGTGGCCCCTGAGTCAAAATACTTGCCTAGCGCTGCTCTACAGCAGTGGTCCTCTAACTTTGTTGAGTGATGTACCCCCTGTGAACATGTTTTTAATTCAAGTACCCCCTAATCAGAGCAAAGCATTTTTGGTTGAAAAAAAGAGATAAAGAAGTAAAATCCAGCACTATGTCATCAGTTTCTGATTTATTAAATTGTATAACAGTGCGAAATATTGCTCATATTTAGTGGTCTTTCTTGAAATATTTGGAAAAAAAGATATCAAAATAACTAAAAACTTGTTGAAAAATAAACAACTGATTCAATTATTAATAAAGATTAGCAATCATCAACTTAAAGTTCCCTCTTTGGGGATTGTAATAGAGATCCGTCTGGATTCATGAACTTAATTCTAAACATTTCTTCAAAAAAAAAAAAATATTTAACATCAATATTTATGGAACACGTCCACAAAAAATCTAGCTGTCAACACTGAATATTGCATTGTTGCATTTCTTTTCACAGTTTATGAACTTACATTCATATTTTGTTGAAGTATTATTTAATAACTATATTTATAAAGGATTTTTGGATTATTGATATTTTTAGAATATTTTTTAAAAATCTCAAAAAGTACCCCAAGGGGTACGCGTACCCCCATTTGAGAACCACTGCTCTAGAGGTCTGACATGTACCCAAATAGGATGGGTTGAACCCACTTTTCAGATTTTTCTGACCTTATGGGAATATTTAAGTGCAAATGAGAGCATGGTTTAAATGGGTATCAATAAATACACACTGTGCTGTTTAAGAAGAGAAAAGTGCACAGTTAAAACAAAGCGCTCGACCCAGAGTGGACAGACTCATTTATGTTCATTCTTCCCTTTTTAAAAGCACCAAACCAATCTGTCTCATATGTTCAGAGACCGTGACAATAATAGCAGCAACAACAAAGACAAAGCATAAAGTTTTCCCCTCTCAAAAGTGATATTCAGTCGTGGTCAAAAGTTTACAAACACTCGTAAAGAACTGTCTTGGGTTTCCAATAATTTCTGCAACTCTTATATTTTTTGTGATAGTGATTGGAGCACATACTTGTTTGTCACTTTGGAGAGGCGGAGCCGGCAGTCCGACAGCGAGGCAGGGCACGCCGTAGCCTGGCCCAAGATGGCGGCGAGGAGGCGTGGACTGCGAGCAAGCAGTGAGGCGGGGTGCGCCGGATTCAACCCGGCAAATATTATCAGGAGCGTGGGTCACCCAGCTGGGCACAATTTAAATCTCCTCTCGCACTCTATAAAAGGGCAGCGGCCTTAAATGTCGGGGGGAGAAACGGAGAGAGAAGGAACCAGAAGGAAGCCGATGCTGAGCGCGAGAGGAAAAGAGACGCATGCAGCCGAAAAGCTGGAGCGGAAGAGCGAGCATAAGAACGGGAAGATTGCAAAGAAAACCGTCAAGAGACTTAAATATTGCAAAAATAAAAGAAGTCTACACCTGCTTGACAGAATGTCATTCCTTGGTGGTCCTGAGAACCCGCACAACAGCAAGAGACTTTCACAGTCACAAAAAACATTTATGAAGTTTGGTTCTTTTATTTATTAATTATGGATCTACCGAAAATGTGACCAAATCTGCTGGGTCAAAAGTATACATACAGCAACATGGATTATCAAATTTGGTGATGTAGAAACGTTACAATCAAATAAAATTAGCTTCATGACATGGCCTTTTAACTCCATGTGAGTGATTATGATTGACGACACCTGTTGACTTCTATGAGCCCATTTAAATAGGGCTCATGTGATGCAGTCATTAGACTCGGTTACAAACGTGACAATGGGGAAAGTCAAAGGAACTCAGCACAGATCTGAAAAAAAAAAACGAATCATTGACTTGAACAAGTCAGGAAAGTCACTTAGAGCCATTTCAAAGCAGCTTGAGGTCCCGAGAGCAACGGTGCAGACAATTGTTCGTAAGTATACAGTTCATGGCACAGTTTTGTCAATGCCACGATCAAGAAGAAAAGGCAAGCTATCACCTGCTGCTGAGAGAAAATTGGTCATGATGAACAAGAGTCAACCGAAAACCAACAAAAAGCAGGTCTGCAATGAATTGGAAGCTGCTGGAACACAGGTGTCCACAGTCAAGCGTGTTTTGCAACACCATGGACGGAGAGGCTACCATGCAAGATGGAAGCCCTTGCTCCAGAAGCGACACCTTAATGATCGAAGAAAGTTTACTGTTGAACACATGGACAACGAAGAGAGCGTCTGGAGGAAAGTTCTGTGGTCAGATGGACCAAAAATCAAGCTGTTTGGCCACAATACCCAGCAATATGTTTGGAGGATAAAAGGTGAGGCAGTTTAATCCCAGGAACACCACTTACTGTCAAGCATGGTGTTGTTGGTAGTATTATGCTCTGGGCCTGTTTTTCTGTCCATGGAATTAATGCTTTACAGTAAATGGGACAATGAAAAAGGAGGATTACCTCCTTTACCTAAAATCATCAGCCCGGAGGTTGGGTCCTGGGCGCAGTTTGATCTTCCAACAGGAAAATTACACCAAACACATGTCAAAAGTGGTAAAGGAATTGCTAAATCAAGCTAGAATAAAGGTTTTAGAATGGCTTTCTCAAAGTCTTGACTTAAAGGTGTGGACAATGCTGAAGAAAAAAGTCCATGTCAGAAAACCAACACGTTTAGCTGAACTACACCAATTTTGTCAAGAGGAGTGGTGAAATATTCAACCTGAATCTTGTTAGAAGCTTTTGGATGGCTACCAAAAGTGCCTTATTGCAGTGACACTTGCCAAGGGACATGTAACCAAATATCATGTCAGGTTTAAACAAGGGGAGATGACAGCAGACTGACACCAAGTGGGAGTACTGTCCAAAGATGTATTGTATATATATATTTAGATAAATAATAAAACAATATAAAATAAACTAAGGAAATGGAGTGTGAGCTAGATCCAAAAGGATATGGGTGACAGACTATGTGAAGTATTTAGCTGAGGTGTATGTTACCAAATGTTGTGAAGAGACAAAAGAACACGGACGTCCGTGGGGCAGGCAGAGGTTTCAGGGCAAATGAGAGGCGTCGAGAGAAACGTGTCCAAGCGGGAGGTTGAGAATCTAAAAGGGCAGTCCGGCAGGCAAGGGGAACAACAGGGGATCACTGGAGAACACGGGGAGCGCTGCGGTAAGAGCGCATACGCGGAATGGAAACCAGATACAGGATGCTTACACAGGTACAGAAGTCTATACTCCGGCGAGTGATGGCAGGTTGTCCAGGCTTAAGAAGGCAGATCGCTGATCAAGGACAGGTGTGTTGATTGCTGGAAAATGATTGACGTATTTAGCTGAAGTGTATGTTACCAAATGTTGTGAAGAGACGAAAGAACACGGACGTCCGTGGGGCAGGCAGAGGATCCAGGGCGAACGAGAGGCGTCGAAATAAACGTGTCCAAGCGGGGGGTCGAGAATCTAAAAGGGTAGTTTCGGAGGCAAAGGGAACAACAGGGGATCACAGGAGAACACGGGGAGCGCTGCGGGAAGAGCAAGTACGCGGGATGGAAGCCAGATACAGGATGCTTACACAAGTAGAGAAGTCTATAATCTGGCGAGTGATAGCAGGTTGTCCAGGCTTAAGAAGGCAGATCGCTGATCAAGGACAGGTGTGTTGATTGCTGGAAAATGATTGAAGTATTTAGCTGAAATGTATGTTACCAAATGTTGTGAAGAGACGAAAGAACACGGACGTCCGTGGGGCAGGCAGAGGATCCAGGGCGAACGAGAGGCGTCGAAATAAACGTGTCCAAGCGGGAGGTCGAGAATCTAAAAGGGCAGTCCAGGAGGCAAAGGGAACAACAGGAAATCACAGGAGAACACGGAGAGCGCTGCGGGAAGAGCAAGTACGCGGGATGGAAGCCAGATACAGGATGCTTACACAAGTAGAGAAGTCTATACTCCGGCGAGTGATGGCAGATTGTCCAGGGTTTAGAAGGCAGTTCGCTGATCAAGGACAGGTGTGTTGATTGCTGGAAAATGATTGACGTATTTAGCTGAAGTGTATGTTACCAAATGTTGTGAAGAGACGACAGAACACGGACGTCCGTGGGGCAGGCCGAGGATCCAGGGCGAACGAGAGGCGTCAGGAGAAACGTGTCCAAGCGGGAGGTCGAGAATCTAAAAGGGCAGTCTGGGAGGCAAAGGGAACAACAGGGGATCACAGGAGAACACGGGGAGCGCTACGGGAAGAGCAAGTAGCGGGATGGAAGCCAGATACAGGATGTTTACACAGGTACAGAAGTCTCTTCTCCGGCGAGTGATGGCAGGTTGTCCAGGCTTAAGAAGGCAGTTCGCTGATCAAGGACAGGTGTGTTGATTGCTGGAAAATGATTGAAGTATTTAGCTGAAGTGTATGTTGCCAAATGTTGTGAAGAGACGAAAGAACACGGACGTCCGTGGGGCAGGCAGAGGATCCACGGCAAACGAGAGGCCTCGAGAGAAACTAGTCCAAGTGGGAGGTCGAGAATCTAAAGGGGCGGTCCGGCATGCAAGGGGAACAACAGGGGATCACAGGAGAACATGGGGTGTGCTGCGGTAAGAACGCATACGCGGAATGGAAGCCAGATACAGGATGCTTACACAAGTAGAGAAGTCTATACTCCGGCGAGTGATGGCATGTTGTCCAGGCTTAAGAAGGCAGATCGCTGATCAAGGACAGGTGTGTTGATCGCTGGAAAATGATTGAAGTATTTAGCTGAAGTGTATGTTACCAAATGTTGTGAAGAGACGCAAGAACACGGACGTCCGTGGGGCAGGCAGAGGATCCAGGGCGAACGAGAGGCGTCGAGAGAAACGAGTCCAAGCGAGAGGTCGAGAATCTAAAGGGGCGGTCCGGCAGGCAAGGGGAACAACAGGGGATCACAGGAGAACATGGGGAGCGCTGCGGTAAGAGCGAGTACGTGGAATGGAAGCCAGATACAGGATGCTTACACAGGTACAGAAGTCTATACTCCGGCGAGTGATGGCAGGTTGTCCAGGCTTAAGAAGGCAGATCGCTGATCAAGGACAGGTGTGTTGATCGCTGGAAAATGATTGAAATATTTAGCTGAAGTGTATGTTAGCAAATGTTGTGAAGAGACGAAAGAACACCGACGTCCGTGGGGCAGGCAGAGGATCCAGGGCGAACGAGAGGTGTCGAAATAAACGTGTCCAAGCGGGAGGTCGAGAATCTAAAAGGACAGTCCGGCAGGCAAGGGGAACAAAAGGGGATCACAGGAGAACACGGGGAGCGCTGCGGGAAGAGCAAGTACGCGGGATGGAAGCCAGATACAGGATGCTTACACAAGTAGAGAAATCTATACTCCGGCGAGTGATGGCAGGTTGTCCAGGCTTAAGAAGGCAGTTCGCTGATCAAGGACAGGTGTGTTGATTGCTGGAAAATGATTGAAGTATTTAGCTGAAGTGTATGTTGCCAAATGTTGTGAAGAGACGAAAGAACACGGACGTCCGTGGGGCAGGCAGAGGATCCAGGGCGAACGAGAGGCGTCGAGAGAAACGAGTCCAAGCGGGAGGTCGAGAATCTAAAGGGGCGGTCCGGCAGGCAAGAGGAACAACAGGGGATCACAGGAGAACATGGGGAGCGCTGCGGTAAGAGCGAGTACGTGGAATGGAAGCCAGATACAGGATGCTTACACAAGTAGAGAAGTCTATACTCCGGCGAGTGATGGCAGGTTGTCCAGGCTTAAAAAGGCAGTTCGCTGATCAAGGACAGGTGTGTTGATTGCTGGAAAATGATTGAAGTATTTAGCTGAAGTGTATGTTGCCAAATGTTATGAAGAGACGAAAGAACACGGACGTCCGTGGGGCAGGCAGAGGATCCACGGCGAACGAGAGGCGTCGAGAGAAACGAGTCCAAGCGGGAGGTCGAGAATCTAAAAGGGCAGTCCAGGAGGCAAAGGGAACAACAGGAGATCACAGGAGAACACGGGGAGCGCTGCGGGAAGAGCAAGTACGCGGGATGGAAGCCAGATACAGGATGCTTACACAAGTAGAGAAGTCTATACTCCGGCAAGTGATAGCAGGTTGTCCAGGCTTAAGAAGGCAGATCGCTGATCAAGGACAGGTGTGTTGATTGCTGGAAAATAATTGAAGTATTTAGCTGAAGTGTATGTTGCCAAATGTTGTGAAGAGACGAAAGAACACGGACGTCCGTGGGGCAGGCAGAGGATCCAGGGCGAACGAGAGGCGTCGAAATAAACGTGTCCAAGCGGGAGGTCGAGAATCTAAAAGGGCGGTCCAGGAGGCAAAGGGAACAACAGGAGATCACAGGAGAACACGGGGAGCGCTGCGGGAAGAGCAAGTACGCGGGATGGAAGCCAGATACAGGATGCTTACACAAGTAGAGAAGTCTCTTCTCCGGCGAGTGATGGCAGGTTGTCCAGGCTTAAGAAGGCAGTTCGCTGATCAAGGACAGGTGTGTTGATCGCTGGAAAATGATTGAAATATTTAGCTGAAGTGTATGTTGGCAAATGTTGTGAAGAGACGAAAGAACACCGACGTCCGTGGGGCAGGCAGAGGATCCAGGGCGAACGAGAGGTGTCGAAATATACGTGTCCAAGCGGGAGGTCGAGAATCTAAAAGGACAGTCCGGCAGGCAAGGGGAACAAAAGGGGATCATAGGAGAACACGGGGAGCGCTGCGGGAAGAGCAAGTACGCGGGATGGAAGCCAGATACAGGATGCTTACACAAGTAGAGAAGTCTATACTCCGGCGAGTGATGGCAGATTGTCCAGGCTTAAGAAGGCAGGTCGCTGATCAAAGACAGGTGTGTTGATTGCTGGAAAATGATTGCACCTGGTGGCTACTGCAGGGCGGAGATGCGCTTGGCGTGTCCCAAGGAGCGCACAGACTGATGAACGGCGTTGACAGGAGTCCTAGCCGTAACATATTAATTATTCTCATAAAAAATAAGAGTTGTAGAAAATATTGGAAACTCAAGTCAGCCATGACAATATGTTCTTTACAAATGTATTTCAACTTTGGACCACGACTGTAGTTTATATTGATCAGGACATTTAAAATGTTGGCTCAGCATATTGCATCAGGAAGGTTTTGGCAAATGTGATACCATACAATCGACGTTCCTCATCATGATATTCATGTGAAAATGATTTTCATAAACTTTTCAGAAGATAAACTATTATGTCAAGTTAGTTTTCCGTTCGGAGTGAATATGCAACTTTGCATTCTGCACACTCTTTTCGGTGTTGTCGTCTGTTCATCAGGGGAACGTTGTGGTTATCTACACACCAGATAAACCCGAGCAAAGTCAGCTTGATGAAAGTAGAGTACATAAGCGAGATTTCGTCTCTTATAGATTGGAATCTAACTAAGACGATAAGTCTTCTTTTGCACTTAAACACAGACTTTTTTTTTTTATTACAATCATTCCTTATTCAAAATCTAACACTCTTACTTCTGCCATCAGAGCCAAATACAGGGCTCTGCATCCCAAAAGACAAATAATGTTATGAAGAATGCAGGGTGGTATCACAATTTCTTTGGATTCAGCAAAAAAAAAATAATGGATGGTAGTAAGTGAAATATACTCCCTGTAAAACATAGCAGTATCAAATATGCATTAGTTGACCTTTTGCATGCATTCTTGTACACACTGTATGTAATTAGCCAAGTAAACATTTCATTTGTTTTGGACGGAGATCTATGACAACACTAATCCAATGTTAATGGAACACCCTCCTTCCCTGCAGGCATGAAACATAAATGCAGCATCTGTTTATATTTCTATATTTAATGACTTGACTTTCCGGGCTGGTTCCAGAAAATACATGTTTTTTTTATCAGCTCATCTGCATATTTTTGCAATATTCAAAAAGCGATTGCATGCTGTATATTGGAGCCCATTTGTTTTATTTCGGCCTGTCAAACTTTTTTTTCAAATTTAAATCGGATTAATCTCACTTTCAAATGTTGACTAGTCATGATTCTCACTTTTCAATAAATCAATGTTTACTTATATAGCCCTAAATCACAAGTGTCTCAAAGGGCTGCACAAGCCACAACGGCATCCTCGGTTCAGATCCCACATCAGGGCAAGGAAAAACTCATCCCAGTGGGATGACAATGAGAAACCTTGGAGAGGACCGCAGATGTGGGTGACTCCCCCCAATGGACGTCAAGTGGGTCTAGCATATTATTGTGAAAGTCCAGTCCATAGTGGATCCAACATAATAGTGACAGTCCAGGCCATAGTGGATCTAACATAATAGTGAGAGTCCAGTCCATAGTGGATCTAACATAATTTTATGAAAGTCCAGTCCATAGTGGATCTATCATAATAGTGAGAGTCCCATCCATAGTAGATCCAACATAATAGTGTGGGAGTCCAGTCCATAGTGGATTTAACATAAAAGTGATTCTAGTCCATAGTGGATCTAACATAATTTTATGAAAGTCCAGTCCATAGTGGATCTATCATAATAGTGAGAGTCCCATCCATAGTAGATCCAACATAATAGTGTGGGAGTCCAGTCCATAGTGGATTTAACATAAAAGTGATTCTAGTCCATAGTGGATCTAACATAAAAGTGAGAGTCCAGTCTGTGGTGGATCTAACATAATATTATGAAAGTCCAGTCCATAGTGGCTCTAACATAATAGTTGAGTCCCATCCATAATAAATCTAACATAATAGTGTGGGAGTCCAGTCCATAGTGGATCTAACATAAAAGTGAGAGTCCAGCCATAGTGGTTCTAACATAATAGTGTGAGTCCAGTCCATTGTGGATCTAACATAATATTATGAAAGTCCAGTCCATAGTGGATCCAACATATTAGTGAGAGTCCAGTCCATAGTGGATCTAACATAATATTATGAAAGTCCAGTCCATAGTGGATCTAACATAATAGTGAGAATCCCATCCATAGTAGATCTAACATAATAGCTTGGGAGTCCAGTCCATAGTGGATTTAACATAAAAGTGATTTTAGTCCATAGTGGATCTAACATAATAGTCCAGTCCATAGTGAATCTAACATAATAGTGAGAGTCCAGTCCGTGGTGGATCTAACATAATATTATGAAAGTCCAGTCCATAGTGGATCTAACATAATTTTATGAAAGTCCAGTCCATAGTGGATCTAACATAATATTATGAAAGTCCAGTCCATATTGGATCTAACATATTAGTGAGAGTCCAGTCCATAGTGGATCTAACATAATATTATGAAAGTCCAGTCCATAGTGGATCTGACATAATAGTGAGAATCCCATCCATAGTAGGTCTAACATAATAGCTTGGGAGTCCAGTCCATAGTGGATTTAACATAAAAGTGATGTTAGTCCATAGTGGATCTAACATAATAGTCCAGTCCATAGTGAATCTAACATAATAGTGAGAGTCCAGTCCGTGGTGGATCTAACATAATATTATGAAAGTCCAGTCCATAGTGGCTCTAACATAATAGTTAGAGTCCCATCCATAGTAAATCTAAAATAATAGTGTGGGAGTCCAGTCCATAGTGGATCTAACATAAAAGTGAGAGTCCAGCCATAGTGGTTCTAACATAATAGTGTGAGTCCAGTCCATTGTGGATCTAACATAATATATGAAAGTCCAGTCCATAGTGGATCTAACATATTAGTGAGAGTCCAGTCCATAGTGGATCTATCATAATAGTGAGAGTCCCATCCATAGTAGATCTAACATAATAGTGTGGGAGTCCAGTCCATAGTGGATTTAACATAAAAGTGATTCTAGTCCATAGTGGATCTAACATAATAGAGTCCAGTCCATAGTGGATCTAACATAATAGTGAGAGTCCAGTCTGTGGTGGATCTAACATAATATTATGAACTTCCAGTCCATAGTGGCTCTAACATAATAGTTAGAGTCCCATCCATAATAAATCTAACATAATAGTGTGGGAGTCCAGTCCATAGTGGATCTAACATAAAAGTGAGAGTCCAGCCATAGTGGTGCTAACATAATAGTGTGAGTCCAGTCCATTGTGGATCTAACATAATATTATGAAAGTCCAGTCCATAGTGGATCTAACATATTAGTGAGAGTCCAGTCCATAGTGGATCTAACATAATATTATGAAAGTCCAGTCCATAGTGGATCTATCATAATAGTGAGAGTCCCATCCATAGTAGATCTAACATAATAGTGTGGGAGTCCAGTCCATAGTGGATTTAACATAAAAGTTATTCTAGTCCATAGTGGATCTAACATAATAGTGAGAGTCCAGTCCGTGGTGGATCTAACATAATATTATGAAAGTCCAGTCCAAAGTGGCTCTAACATAATAGTTAGAGTCCCATCCATAGTAAATCTAACATAATAGTGTGGGAGTCCAGTCCATAGTGGATCTAACATAAAAGTGAGAGTCCAGCCATAGTGGTTCTAACCTAATAGTGTGAGTCCAGTCCATTGTTGATCTAACATAATATTATGAAAGTCCAGTCCATAGTGGATCTAACTTAATAGTGAGAGTCCAGTCCATTGTAGATCTAACGTAATATTATGAAAGTCCAGTCCATAGTGGATATAACATAATAGTGAGAGTCCAGTCCATAGTGAATCCAACATAATATTGGGAGAGTCCAGTCCATGGTGGATTTAACATAACAGTGAGAGTCCAGTCCATAGTGGATCCAACATAATAGTGAGACTCCAGTTCATAGTGGATCCAACATAATAGTGAGAGTACAGTCTACAGTGGATCCAGCATAATATTGTGAGAGTCCAGTCCAATGTGGATTTAACATATTGGGTGAGAGTCCAGTCCATAGTGGATCTAACATAATAGTGAGAGTCCAGTCCATAGTGGCTCTAACATAATAGTGAGAGTCAAGTCCATAGTGGATCCAACATAATAGTGAGAGTCCAGTCCATAGTGGATTCAACATAATAGTGAGAGTACAGTCTACAGTGGATCCAGCATAATATTGTGAGAGTCCAGTCCATGGTGGATTTAACATAATAATGAGAGTCCAGTCCATGGTGGATTTAACATAATAGTGAGAGTCCAGTCCATGGTGGATTTAACATAATAGTGAGAGTCCAGTCCATAGTGGATCTAACATAATAGTGAGAGTCCAGTCCATAGCGGATCTAACATAATAGTGAGAGTACAGTCCACAGTGGGGCCAGCAGGAGACCATCCCGAGCGGGGACGGGTCAGCAGCGCAGAGATGTCCCCAACCAATGCACAGGCGAGTGGTCCACCCCGGGTCTCGACTCTGGACGGCCAGCACTTCATCCGTGGCCACCGGACCTGTGCCCCACCCTCTACGAGGGAGAGGGGGGCAAAGCAGAAAAGAAAAGAAATGGCAGATCAACTGGTCTAAAAAGGGGGTCTATTTAAAGTCTAGAGTATACAAATGAGTTTTAAGATGGGACTTACAGTAAATGCTTCTACTGAGGTAGCATCTCTAACTGTTACTGGGAGGGCAATCCAGAGTACTGGAGCCCGAATAGAAAACGCTCTATAGCCCGCAGACTTTTTTTCTGGGCTGTGGGAATCACTAATAAGCCGGAGTTCTTTGCACACAGATGTCTTGCCGGAACATATGGTACAATACAATTGGCAAGATAGGATAGAGCTAGACCGCAAGCCATTATAGTGCAGTCTACATTTATCTCTTATGTTTCACTGCCATCTACTGGTCACACTTATCATCACACAATGTACCAAATAAAATAGCTTCAAGGTCGGTAAGCAAAACCAGAATTATTACATACATTAGGCGTTATAAGGCACACTGTCTAGTTTTAGGCAAAAAAAAAAGGATTGACGTTAAATACAAACCCCGTTTCCATATGAGTTGGGAAATTGTGTTGGATGTAAATATAAAGGGAATACAATGATTTGCAAATCATTTTCAACTCATATTCAATTGAATATGCTAAAAAGACAAGATATTTGATGTTCAAACTGATAAACATTTCTTTTTTTTCCAAATAATCATTAATTTTGGAATTTGATGCCAGCAACACATGACAAAGAAGTTGGGAAATGTGGCAATACATACTGATAAAGTTGACAAATACCCATGAAACACTTATTTGGAACATCCCACAGGTGTGCAGGCTAATTGAGAACAGGTGGGTGCCATGATTGGGTATAAAAGCAGCTTCCATGAAATGCTGAGTAATTCACAAACAAGGATGGGCGACGGTCACCAATTTGTTTTAGAACATTTCTCAACGAGCTATTGCAAGGAATTCAGGGATTTTACCATCTACGATCCGTAAAATCATCAAAAAGTTCAGATAATCTGGAGAAATCACTGCACGTAAGCAATGACATTACAGACTTTTGATCCCTCAGACGGTACTACATCAAAAACCAACTTTAGTGTGTAAAGGATATCACCACGCGGGCTCAGAAACACTTCATAAAACCACTGTCAGTAACTACAGTTGGTCGCTACATCTGTAAGTGCAAGTTAAAACTCTACTATGCAAAGCCAAACCCATTTATCAACAATATCCAGAAACGCCGCCGGCTTCGCAGGGCCCGATGTCATCTAAGGTGGACTGATGCGAAGTGGAAAAGTGTTCTGTGGTCTGACTAGTCCACATTTGAAATTATATTTGGAAACAGAGGACGTGGTGTCCTCCGGAACAAAGAGGAAAATTACCATCCGGATTGTTATAAGCATCTGTGATGGTATGGGGGTGTATTAGTGCCCAAGGCATGGGTAACTTACACATCTGTGAAGGCACCATTAATGCTGAAAGGTCCATACAGGTTTTGGAGCAACATATGTTGTCATCCAAGCAACGTTATCATGGACGCCTCTGCTTATTTCAGCTAGACAATGTCAAGCCACATGTTACAACAGCGTGGTTTTGTAGTAAAAGAGTGCGGGTACTTTCATGGCCCGCCTGCAGTCCAGACCCGTCTCCCATTGAAAATTTTTGGCGCATTACGAAGCGTAAATTCGACAGCGGAGGTCTCGGACTGTTGAACGACTAAAGCTCTACATAAAACAAGAATGAGAAAGAATTCCACTTTCCAAGCTGCAACAATTAGTTTCCTCGGTTCCAAAACGTTTGAGTGTTATTAAAAGAAAAGGTGATGTAACATAGTGGTGAACATACCCTTTCCCAACTACTTTGGTACGTGTTGCAGCCTAGAAATGTTAAGTTAATTATTATTTGCAAAAAAAAAAAGTTTATGAGTTTGAACATCAAATGTTTTGTTTTTGTAGCATATTCAACTGAATATGGGTTGAAAAGGATTTGCAAATCATTGTATTCCGTTTATATTTACATCAAACACAATTTCCCAACTCATATGGAAACAGGGTTTGTATGTTAATCATTTTGAAACAACGCCCACTTTTATTGTACATATATCTGTGGAATCAGAGAATACGTTTGCAAAAGTTGGCATTGTCACGGCAAAAAATGTTCTGAAAGGAAAACCCAAAAAGGATTTATTAAAAAAGCTGACCAATCCCAGCTCTGCAGTCTACATCGCCATTGACGCGAGGTCAGAATTTTTAAATTTTATTTTTGCAACACTTTCATCCTCTGAATTAACTCCAAAATCTCGCATCACCTAATACCAATAAGACTTTCTAACTAGGATTGTTTCAGTTCACATTGTCTTTCATGTTTTTTTCATATGAAGTGCACACACACTTTTGGCCCACCTTGTCCAAAATCTAGTGTTCAGATCTGGTGGGAAAAGGGTTTTTCTTTGCATTTGGAGACGTAGACCAGTCACCTGAGGGCAAGAAGCAGCAACACAAGCGTTACAACCAAGTCGACCAGGGTCTGACAAGGCTCATCGGAAGTGTGAAATAAACGCTCTCTGACTGGTGAACAGATGAGACACAGCTGCGTGGAACATGGGAACAGGCTGCGAGCAGGGCGGGGCCGAGGACAGGATGAAATTTGACTGGGCAGGTGAAACTAATCCGACTGGACGGGAAGGAGCGCAACAGACAGAAGGAAGGAACAGGGAAAACTAACACGGCTTCCAACTCAGCCATTCTTAGTGTGTCTTTTAAAGGGGAACATTATCTCAATTTCAGAAGGGTTGAAACCAATAAAAATCAGTTCCCAGTGGCTTTTTTTATTTTTCGAAGTTTTCAAAATTTTACCCGTCCCGGAATATACCTAAAAAAAGCTTTAAAGTGCTTGATTTTCGCGATTTTCCTAAGCCACTGTCCATTTCCCTGTGACGTCACATAGCGATTCCTATACAAACAATGGCGAATAGCACAGCAAGATATAGCGACATTAGCTCGGATTCAGACTCGGATTTCAGCGGCTTAAGCGATTCAACAGATTACGCATGTATTGAAACAGATGGTTGGAGTATGGAGGCAGATAGCGAAAACGAAATTGAAGAAGAAACTGAAGCTATCGACGCTATTCGGCCATGCATGTCTGTCTTAGCATCGCCGTTAAAATGTGCAGACCGACCGATCAGGACTTTCGCATTGACACTGGATCAACTTAAATCCGTCGATTGGTAAGTGTTTGTTTGGCATTAAATGTGAGTGGAAGGAAACGCTGGATGTAAATATAGTTTCAAATGTACATACAGGTAGCCTAAATAGCATGTTAGCATCGATTAGCTGGCCGTCATGCCTCAACCAAATATGTCTGATTAGCACATAAGTCAATAAAATCAACAACACTCACCTTTGTGATTTCGTTGACTTTATCGTTGGGAATGCATCTGCTTTGAGTGTCGCAGGATATCCAGACATTCTTGCCATCTCTGTGCCATCTCTGTCGTAGCTTCGCCGGTAAAAACCAAACGAGGGACTTTCGCATATCTTGACACTGGAGCAACTTAAATCCGTCGACTGGTATGTGTTTGTTTGGCATTAAATGTGGATGGAAGGAAAGGCTGGACGTCAATATAGCTACAAACGAGGCCTAATGCTGCAATGTGTACACAGCTAGCCTAAATAGCATGTTAGCATCAATTAGCTGGCAGTCATGCCGCGACCAAATATGTCTGATTAGCACATAAGTCAATAACAACAACAACACTCACCTTTGTGATTTTGTTGACTTTATCGTTGGGAATGCATCTGCTTTGAGTGTCGCAGGATATCCAGACATTCTTGCCATCTCTGTGCCATCTCTTTTGTAGCATCGCCGGTAAAAACCAAACGAGGGACTTTCGCATATCTTGTCACTGGAGCAACTTAAATCCGTCGACTGGTATGTGTTTGTTTGGCATTAAATGTGGGTGGAGGGAAAGGCTGGATGTAAATATAGCTACAAATGAGGCATAATGCTGCTATATGTACACAGCTAGCCTAAATAGCATGTTAGCATCGATTAGCTTAACACGCAAAACCTGTAAAAAGTTTAATTGAAGAAAGATACATAAGGCCAACGCCATGACCAGCAAATAGTCCAGGTCTCAATCCAATGAAAGTCCATCTATCCGTCGATTTTCTCCCGCTTATTCCCTTTGAAGTCGCAGGGGGCGCTGGTGCCTATTTCAGCTACAATCGGGCAGAAGGCGGTGTAAACCCTGGACAAGTCGCCACCTCATCGCAGGGCCAACACAGATAGACAGACAACATTCACACTCACATTCATACACTAGGGCCCATTTAGTGTTGCCAATCAACTTATCCCCAGGTGCATGTCTTTGGAAGTGGGAGGAAGCCGGAGTACCCGGAGGGAACCCACGCAGTCACGGGGAGAACATGCAAACTCCACACAGAAAGACCCCGAGCCTGGGATTGAACCCAGGACTACTCAGGACCTTCGTATTGTGAGGCAGATGCATGGAATTGAAAAATTGTGGTGGAAATTGAAGAAAATGGTCCATGACAAGACTCCAACCTGCAAAGCTGATCCGACAACAACAATCAAAGAAAATTGGATCGATAAATAATACTGTTTGTCACTCGTTAAGTCCATGCCTCAGAGACTGCAAGCTGTTATAATCGCCAGAGGTTGTGCAGCAAAGTACTTGTGATGTGTTGTAGTTTTTTGGGGGGGGGTTGTTTTTCATAATTCCATCATTTTCTTCCTTGGAATTCACTTATTCTATAATGTGTTTACTCTGCTTGATCTAAAAATGAAACCGTTACTGACAACCACCATTTGATACCTCGAGTGGGGGAGGCAAATAGCAGAGAACCATCAACAAAACCGCCGTACACAGCCAGGATCAACGTGGGGCTGGAAAAGGCGCTGGCTGCTGAGGAAAGCGAGAAGTTTAAAAGAGCTTTGGAGTATATAACAGCGGAAGTTTCGACAATTAAAGAACAAGTAACAATCATGCAGCCGGTGGAAGGGGTAAAGTTACTTTGAGTTCAAAACGACAAAAAGGTCACCCAAAAACTTGTGCTATCTGGAACAATATTCTAAGATAATAATGTAAAAATACCACAAATATGGGCAGCAAACATCAAAATATTTTAAAAATTAAACTGAACACCGGAAGAAGTTTAAGTCATCAAGAAAATAGAAGAGCGGGAAAAATATCATTGATAAATAAACTATGACACAACTTACATGCAACGTTTAAAATGGAGGAGTTCAAGTACCTCGGAGTCTTGTTCACGAGTGTCATGTCTTGGGTATGTTCTGTTTGGTTTTTGCACTCTGTCAGTTCCTGTTGTTTCACTCCCTGCTTTGTTTCCATGTAAGCCCATTAGTTTTAACCTGTCCTCATGTCATGCACCTGATTCATTTGGACTCATGCACCTGTTAATCACCACAGCACTATTTAAGCCTGTAGTTGCCAGGCAGTTAGCCTGGCAATATCACCCTCTACACACCCTTTTTATTCATGCTGATGCTCCATGCTGCATTTATTCATGCTCGGTTCTTGTTACAGTAAGTGTTTTCGTTTTTTTGCTAGTTTTTTTTTTCAGAGCCAAGTTTTGTACCTCCGCTGTGAGCACCTTGTGCTTATACCCTTTTTTTTGTTGTACTTTCGAGTTAATAATAAAAGATGTCGTTACCTTCGCGTCGTGTCTGATCCAGTCGCTTTGCACCACGGATAAACAAACCTCAATCTTCCCAAACCGCACCATAGTCCCCGTGGACTATGGTGCGGTTTAGGAAGATTGACACTCACTCTTCCCTCACGAGTGAGTGTCATGTCTTGGTAAGCATGTTTAGTTTGGCTATGTTTTGTTTGGTTTTTGCACTCGGTCAGTTCCTGTTTTTTCACTCCATGCTTTGTTTCCATGTAAACCCATTAGTTTTCACCTGTCCTCGTGTCACGCACCTGATTCATTTGAACTAATGCACCTGTTAATCATCACAGCACTATTTAAGCCTGTAGTTGCCAGGCAGTCAGCCTGGCAATATCACCCTCTACACACCCTTGTTATTCATGCTGATGATCCATTCTGCGTTTATTCATGCTCGGTTCTTGTTACAGTAAGTGTTTTCGTTATTTTGTCCATAGTTCTTTTTTTGTGCTAGTTTTTTTTTTCAGAGCCAAGTTTTGTACCTCCGCTGTGAGCGCCTTTTGCTTATACCCTTTTTTTTGTTGTACTTTCGAGTTAATAATAAAAGATGTCTTTACCCACACATCGTGTCCAATCCAGTCGCTTTGCACCACGGGAAAACAAACCTCAATTTTCCCAAACCGCACCATAATCCCTGTGGACTATGGTGCGGTTTAGGGAAATTGAGGGAAGAGTGGATCTTACGATCCACTCTTCCCTCACTCTTCCCTCACGAGTGAGTGTCATGTCTTGGTGATCATGTTTAGTTTGGCTATGTTCTGTTTGGTTTTTCCACCCGGTCAGTTCCTGTTTTTTCATTCCCTCCTTTGTTTCCATGTAAACCCATCAGTTTTCACCTGTCCTCATGTCACACACCTGATTCATTTGGACTCATGCACCTGTTAATCACCACAGCACTATTTAAGCCTGTAGTTGCCAGGCAGTCAGCCTGGCAACATCACCCTCTACACACCCTTGTTATTCATGCTGATGATCCATGCTGTGTTTTTTCATGCTTGTTTCTTGTCACAGTAAGTGTTTTCATTTCTTTTGTCCATAGTTCTGCCTTTTGTGCTAATTTTTGTTTTCAGAGCCAAGTTTTGTACCTCCGCTGTGAGCGCCTTTTGCTTATACCCTTTTTTTTGTTGTACTTTCGAGTTAATAATAACAGATGTCTTTACCTTCACGTCGTGTCCGATCCAGTCGCTTTGCACCATGGGAAAACAAACCGCACCATAGTCCACGTCATGACAACGACTGAGGGAAGAGTCGATTATGAGATCAACAGGAGGATCGGTGCGGCGTCTTCAGTAATGCGGACATTGACCCGATCCGTTGTAGTGAATAAGGAGCTGGGCCAGAAGGCAAAGCTCTAAATTTACCGGTCGATCTACGTTCCCATCCTCACCTATGGTCATGAGCTTTGGGTTATGACCGAAAGGATAAGATCACGGGTACAAGCGGCCGAAATGAGTTTCCTCCGCCGGGTGGTGGGTCGCTCCCTTGGAGATAGGGTGAGAAGCTCTGACATCCAGGAGGAGCTCAGAGTAAAGCCACAAGTCCTTCCCATCGAGAGGAGCCAGATGAGATGGTTCGGGCATCTGCTCAGGATACCATCTACGGTGGTGTTTCGGGCACGTCCGTCCGACCGGTAGGAGGCCACGGGGAAGACCCAGGACACATTGGGAAAACTATGTCTCTCGGCTGGCCTGGGAACGCCTTAGGATCCCCCAGTAGGAGCTGGACGAAATGGCTGGGGACATAGAAGTAGGGGCTTCCCTGCTTAGAAAGCTGCCTCCGTGACCCGACTTCGGATAAGCGGAAGACGATGGATGGATGAATTGGAAGCCTTTTGCGGTGTTGACCATGAAAGTACAGTATGGGAGAATAAAGATCCAGACACGCATTTATTTTCGCACATCAATAATTGTTCATAAACAGAAGCCTATATGCAAATACAAAAAAATTACATATTTTTTCAAACAATTCAACAAACCGGTCAAGTAAGTGCCGTATCAGAGACGTGAATGGATGCTAAGAAAGGAATATACCATATTTTTCGGACTATAAGTCAAGGTTTTTTTCATTGTGCGACTTATACTCAGGAGCGACTTATGTGTGAAATTGTTACCACATTGCCGTAAAATATCAAATAATATTATTTAGCTCATTCACGTAAGAGACTAGACGTATAAGATTTCATGGGATTTATCGATTAGGAGTGACAGATTGTTTGGTAAACGTACAGCATGTTCTATATGTTATAGTTATTTACCATAATATGTTACGTTAACGTACCAGGCACGTTGTCAGTTGGTTATTTATGCCTCATATAACGTACACTTATTCAGCCTGTTGTTCACTATTATTTATTTATTTTAAATTGCCTTTCAAATGTCTATTCTTGGAATTGGATTTTATCAAATAAACGTCCCCAAAAAATGCGGCTTATACTCCAGTGCGACTTATATATGTTTTTTTCCTTCTTTATTATGCATTTTCGGCAGGTGCGACTTATACTCCGGAGCGACTTATACTCCGAAAAATACAGTGTTTCGAACTGGAAGCATATGAACTAAACTAGATAAACACATCCAACAAGAATGGAGACAGAGTAGCAGTTTATGTGATGAAGGATTCACATTGTAGAGTAAAAAAAACCTTGTCTTTGGCCATTGATAATATTTTACAATGTTTAACCATTGAAATATGTCACGAAAAGAACAAAAATGTGTCGAGCAGTAATGGATCAGTCAAAAAGTAATTTTCTTATGTGGTGACTTCAATATCAACCTTATGAACCCGAGCAAGCAAAAGACCATTAAAGATTCCATTGACACAATGTAAATCCATCCATCCATTTCCTACCACGTATTCCCCTCGGGGTCACGGGGGACACAATGTAAAATAAGAGCTAATACTCAGAATCCCAAGGCCAAGCAGACTTACAAGTCACTCCGCCACACTTATTTATGATATCTTTACCAATGATTTTGATAATAACTAGAGATGTCTGATAATGGCTTTTTTGCCAATATCCGATATTTTCCAACTCTTAATTACCGATTCCGATATAAGCCAATAAATACAGTAATTGAATTAACACATTATTATGCCTAATTTTGCTGTAATGCCCCGCTGAATGCATTAAAAAATTTAACTTTACCATGAATTGATTAACGGGAACAAGTTGAAAAACCTTTTTGGGGTTTTATCATTTAGTGGTCAATTGTACGGAATATGTACTGTAATGTGCAATCTACTAATACAAGTTTCAATCAATCATTCAAAAACAAGGTTTTCCAAAATAAGAAAACAACTTCAATTACAGTTATGGAAAAAAAAATGCCAACATGGCACTGCCATATTTATTAATGAAGTCACAAAGTGCATTTTTTTTTTTTTTAACATGCCCCAAAACAGCAGCTTGGAATTTGGGACTTGCTCTCCCTGAGATACTTCTAATACCCACTACAACTATGGGGAAATACTATACTTTGACTTTCACAAAGTGCATTATTATTATTATTTTTAAAACATGCCCCAAAACAACAGCTCCAAAAACAATGAAGGCACACAGCTTCAGTCCAGGGTATACTAGAGCATATGTTAAGGTCTTGGTAACGTGGGGGTGACCCCAGAATGCAAAGACGGGAGACAGGGTGGAATTATAAAATGAAAAAATTTAATTAGACAAAGAGGGATAACTAAGGGCGATGTGGCAGAAACGCACACCATGAAAACTGGACCAAAAGGTTCCTCAGCGGTCGGTAGGAGAGAGGGCCAGGGCCACTGAGCAGGGCAAGAGTCCAAAGAAAGGTATCCCTTTTACTTCAGGGGAACTAGGAGATAAGCACACAGGAGGTTAGGGAATACAGGACAAAAAAAGCGAAAACATACCAGGTCTGGTGAAGCAGGTGCATGCACGACAGGAGCCTGGAGAAAATAACCGGTGAGGCCAAGCTGACAGTGACGAGCCTAAATGCCGGTGTGCTAATTGCGAGCAGGTGTGCCTCAAGGTCCGCCCCTCGCCGAACACAGATCAACCTTGAGACCTCCGATTTTGGGAGATGGGGGGGTTGGGTGTATATTGTAGCGTTCCGGAAGAGTTAGTGCTGCAAGGGGTTCCGGCTATTTGTTCTGTTGTGTTTATGTTGTGTTACGGTCCGGATGTTCTCCCGAAATGTGTTTGTCATTCTTGTTTGGTTTGGGTTCACAGTGTGGCGCATATTTGTAACAGTGTTAAAGTTGTTTATACGGCCACCTGTGTGGCTGTTGACCAAGTATGCTATGCATTCACTTAGGTGTGTGTAAAAGCCGCACATTTTATTCGACTGAGCCGGCACGCTGTTTGTATTGAGGAAAAGCGGACGCTAAAGGTAGTGCCTTTAAGGCCCGCCCCCAATAATGTTTTCCGGGTGGGAATCGGGAGAAATTCGGGAGAATTGTTGCCCCGGGAGATTTTCGGGAGGGGCACTGAAATTCTGGAGTCTTCAAGGAAAATCGGTTGGTTGAAACAGATACCGATAATTTCCGATATTACATTTTAAAGCATTTATCGGCCGATAATATCGACCTGTCCAGGGTGTAAACCGCCTTCCGCCCGAATGCAGCTGAGATAGGCTCCAGCACCCCCCGGGGACCCAAAAAGGGACAGGCCGTAGAAAATGGATTGTGGATATAACATTGAGAGTCAATATTTAATTTCAACTTAAATATGAAGAAAATTATTCTAATGTCAGGAAGATGAGTTAAATCTGAGAAATAGATCTGCTCGAAAAGTGTGACTGAACCCCAAACTCAGCAGTTTCTATTTTCATGGGTAAATATCCGCCGTTTTGGTATTTGTTCAACGTCCTTGGTTGGCGTTATTGACACTATGGTGCAGGCTCGCAGCGCTACGCTAAAACTGCGTCACCAAGTTAGCGAGCTACATGCTTTGCCATGTTTTTGATGACTTTTTTTCTTTAATTCAATGAATATCATCCACATAAAATAATGTGGCGGGCCAGATTTGAGCCCTGGGCCTTAAGTTTAACACCTACCTATGCTACTTTGTATTAGAAATGGCGGGGGATGCATGTGCATGTACGAGCCAGTCTGCCCCACAACGAGTGGACACTAATAAAGAAGGAACCTAATTCCTGCAGCATCAGACTACAATGGCAGACTCACACAAAGCTCTTAGGGTGAAGCTTTACCATATAAGGAGATATCCGGTGATGTCACCAATGAGAAACACATCACAAATTGGGCAAATTCCAAACGGCAAGTATGGAGGAAGGCAAGATTGTCTGTCATGCAATGATACAAATGGGACGGCGTGGCGCAGTGGGGAGAGTGGCCGTGCGCAACCCGAGTGTCCCTGGTTCAAATCCCACCTAGTACCAACCTCGTCACGTCCGTTGTGTCTTGAGCAAGACACTTCACCCTTGCTCCTGATGGGTGCTGGTTGGCGCCTTGCATGGCAGCTCCCTCCATCAGTGTGTGAATGTGTGTGTGAATGGGTAAATGTGGAAGTAGTGTCAAAGCGCTTTGAGTACCTTGAAGGTAGAAAAGCGCTATACAAGTACAACCCATTTATCATTTATTTATTTACTTATGCAGATCCCAAATACACAAAACCTGGTAGCAATAAGTGATAAAAGTTGGTTTTGCATAATAGGTCCTCCCCTAAATTGCTTGTTTTTCTCACCCTGGTCCATGGACACTTCAAAACTGATATGGTTAACATTATGAACGAAATAAAATATGGACTTCCCGCCTGCAGTCCAGACCTGTCTCCCATCAAAAATGTGTGGCGCATTATGAAGCGTAAAATACGACAGCGGAGACCCCGGACTGTTGAACGACTGAAACTCTACATAAAACAAGAATGGGAAAGAATTCCACTTTCAAAGCTTTTCTCAGTTCCCAAACATTTATTGAGTGTTGTTAAAAGAAAAGGTGATGTAACACAGTGGTGAACATGCCCTTTCCCAACTACTTTGGCATGTGTTGCAGCCATGAAATTCTAAGTTAATTATTATTTGCAAAAAAATTTAAAAAATAAAGTTTATCAGTATGAACATCAAATATCTTGTCTTTGTAGTGCATTCAGTTAGATATGGGTTGAAAATGATTTGCAAATCATTGCATTCCGTTTATATTCACATCTAACACATTTTCCCAACTCATATGGAAACGGGGTTTGTAGGTCCGTAACTATGAAATAAGTGACAATGTTGTCAATTAGAGAGGCCTTTTAATGTAGCTCAGATGCTTATTTATGATCCCACACAATTAAGGAATTATTAAATTAAACCTATACCCAATGTCCTGCAAACAGCCCTTTTAGAGATCAATGGGTTGATATCAAAGTCAACAGAATTAGGAGCCACACAGTCTATTAGCTTGTAGCAATTCCACTGCATTGACACATCACTGTACAAAACAGACCCAACAGACCAGATTTCATTAGCAGCATTTCCCATCAGAGCATTTTCTATGTGTTATAATTACTAAGAGATTTAGTGAGGCGGACGTAAAAGGGCGCTGAAAATGAAATTGATGTTCAAACAAGAGAGCAGCTGTCAGGCGGAGCAACCTGGGTTGTAAATTCACCCAGGAAGCTTTGGGATAGCAGGCCCTTACTGCAGAAAGGCAAGACTTGGAACTTTAGTGCTTTGGTTTGTTTTATGGAGCTACCAAGCACACACTTCAGTTAGTCCGCACTTCAGTCACAAGGTGGTGTGTTGTTAGGTTTAAAGAAGAGCAGATCAATGCTGAAAACATTCACTGTCACCTCCTGTAAGAAAGTCCAATCCCTCCTAGAAACCACTTAAACTTTATAAACTTTCTTTTCTCTGCGTGTCCAAAGTCTACAACAGGGGTGTCAAACGCAAATACAGAGAGGGCCAAAATTTGAAACTGAACAAAGCCCTGGCCAAGGTTGAACAAATTAACCTTTTAGGTGGTAGCGTGTATTGTAGCGTCCCGGAAGAATTAGTGCTGCAAGGGGTTCTGGGTATTTGTTGTGTTGTGTTACGGTGCGGATGTTCTCCCGAAATGTGTTTGTTATTCTTGTTTGGTTTTGGGTTCACAGTGTGGTGCATATTTGTAACAGTGTTAAAGTTGTTTATATGGCCATCCTCAGTGTGACCTGTATGGCTGTTGACTAAGTATGCTTTGAGTGTGTACAAGCTGCTTATATCACGAGGCTTGGCAGGCACGCTGTTTGTATGGAGGATAAGCGGACGTGACGACAGGTTGTAGAGAACGTTAAAGGCATTTCCTTTAAGGCACGGCCCCCAATATTGTTGTCTGGGTGGAAATTGGGAGATATTCACGAGCATGGTTGCCCAGGGAGATTTTCGGGAGGGGCACTGAACTTCGGGAGTCTCCTGAGAAAATCGGGAGGGTTGGCAAGTATGAGCATTAGCGGTGAATACCGACGGGCCAGCTCTTAATTTGATATTGCCTCCAGGGCCAAATGACATGGCGGGCCATATTTGGCCCGCGGGCCAGAGTTTGAGACCCATGGTCTACAACATGAACGATCTTGGTTTTAAATAAACTGGAGAAACCTTTTTGGAGATGGGAAAGGTAAGTGTGAATGCCTGAGGTCTGCACTCCAGTTGCAATTTTGATAACTTCAGACGAATTGGGACTTTGACATCAACTAACTCAGAACTTAGTCGGATGAGTTGGGAAATTGTGTTAAATGTAAATATAAACGGAATACAATGATTTGCAAATCCTTTTCAACCCATATTCAATTGAATGCACTACAAAGACAAGATATTTGATGTTCAAACTCATAAACTTTATTTTTAATATTTTGCAAATAATAATTAACTTTTAATTTCATGGCTGCAACACGTGCCAAAGTAGTTGGGAAAGGGCATGTTCACCACTGTGTTACATCACCTTTTCTTTTAACAACACTCAATAAACGTTTGGGAACTGAGGAAACTAATTGTTGAAGCTTTGAAAGTGGAATTCTTTCCCATTCTTGTTTTATGTAGAGCTTCAGTTGTTCAACAGTCCGGGGTCTCCGCTGTCGTATTTTACGCTTCATAATGCGCCACACATTTTCGATGGGAGACAGGTCTGGACTGCAGGCGGGCCAGGTAAGTACCCACACTCTTTTTTTTACGAAACCACGCTGTTGTAACACGTGCTGAATGTGGCTTGGCATTGTCTTGCTGAAATAAGCAGGGGCGTCCATGAAAAAGACGGCGCTTAGATGGCAGCATATGTTGTTCCAAAACCGTTATGTACCTTTCAGCATTAATGGTGCCTTCACAGATGTGGAAGTTACCCATGCCTTCCCAATCAGCCTGCACACCTGTGGGATGTTCCAAATAAGTGTTTGATGAGCATTCCTCAACTTTATCAGTATTCATTGCCACCCCTCCAAACATCTTTGTCCCGTGTTGCTGGCATCAAATTCTAAAGTTAATGATCATTTGCAACAACAAAAAAAAATGTTTATCAGTTTGAACATCAAATATGTTGTGTTTGTAGCATATTCAACTGAATATGGGTTGAAAATGATTTGCTAATCATTGTATTCCGTTTATATTTACCTCTAACACAATTTCCCCACTCATACGGAAACGTGATTTGTAAGATGCAAATGAACCCCTCCTCAACCACAAAGCCAACTGCTCGGTGGCATTGTGGTTAGAGTGTCAGCACAGAGATGTCCCCAACTGATGCACAGATGAGTGGTCCACCCTGGGTCCCAACTTTGGACAGCTAGTGCCTCATCTGTGGTCACTGAATCTGTGCCGCCCTTCCTTTGTGGAGAAGGGGGCAGAGCAGAAAAGGTGATTGGCTGCAAACTCCCACCCCTCCGAGGGGTCCCTGAAGTATACACAAATATGATTGGCCCAAAGGACGAGGGACTTCCTTTTTTTATCGTTGCCTGAAATGCGATGTGTTATTCCCAAGAGTCGTGAATAACCTTGTATTGATTGGAATTCGAGAAACCTGCCCAAAGCATGGCAGAAATTCAACCTCCACGTAGAGTTGATGTTTTCTGGTCAGTTTTTTAAAAAAGGAGAGGACGAAAAGTGCAGTTACCTTCTCATTTGGATCGGCGAAAGAGGACGGGACATATAAAACACATGGACACTTACAGACGACAAACAAAATGTACTGAATACGTACTATTAGCGCTATGAAGCATACGTCATGCCGAAGTCAAAAATAATATTTGTTCGAAAAAGTCCCAGGAGTTAACGAGTCAATTGAACAGTTTTTTTGACCGATTTGAGAGTGCTCGTGAAAGACTGAAATTAAGCGAACAAGGAGGAGATGGTGAGAGACCGTGTCGTGTTCGGGATCCAGTCACCTAAAGTAAGAGAAAAGCTACTGAGTGTCGGTTCCGATTTTGACCTTGGATAAAGCTATAGACATAGTCAGGTCTCATGACATGGCACAAGCACAGCTCAAAACCAAAGCTAGCGACAAGAGTAGACTGTCCATGCTATCAGTCGCCATTATTCAAGGAAGACAGCTTGGAAGACGCAGCATGACAAGGCAACAGAGAACACCTACACACCTAATGGGGACAGAGAGCGTCAAAAAGTATGTGGCTACTGCGGAAACAAGCCTTATGGTGCAAAACTCAGCTGTCCAGCCAAAGGTAAACAGAGGGGTGTGGGACCGGTACGTTTCGGAGACTGTATAGTACTGAAAAGGATTCATTAGTATCGCGGTACTAAATTGCATCAGCCAGTGGAGGCTCCTCTATGGGGTGTTGGGGCACTAGGAGGTTAACCCCTTTACTACTGTTACCCCAGGTGGCCCTTGACAAGGGCCTAGTACCAGGGATACGGTGAAGACCTCAACGGCAGAGCAGGCGGAAGACGGTAGATTTAAGAACTACCACAACGGCGGAGGGAAGGCTGCAGCAGAAAAGGGTCCCCAGTCGTCTTAGACTCCATGCCACTGGACCCTGAACCGGATCCGTCAAGGATCATGTCGTGACTGTGCACCAGTCTCCCCACGTTGAACGAAGTCAAGCCTCATGGAGCAAAAGACAGATGTCCAGCCAAAGGTAAACAGGGGGGGTTGCGGGACCGATTCGTTACAGAGACTGTATAGTACTGAAAATGATTCAGTAGTGTCGCGGTACTATACTAATATGTCTTGGGCGTGACGTTAAAGTGCATCCGGCAGTGGAGGCTCCTCTATGGGGTCTTGGGGCAATAGGAGGTTAACCCCTTTACTTCTGTTACCCCAGGTGGCCCTTGGCAAGGGCCTAGTACCAGGGATACGGTGAAGACCTCAACGGCGGAGTAGGCGGAAGACTGTAGATTTAAGAACTACCACAACGGCGGAGGGAAGGCTGCAGCAGAAAAGGGTCCCCAGTCGTCTTAGACTCCATGCCACTGGACCCTGAACCGGATCCGTCAAGGATCATGTGGTGACTGTGCACCAGTCTCCCCACGTTGAACGAAGTCAAGCCTCATGGAGCAAAAGACAGATGTCCAGCCAAAGATAAACAGGGGGTGCGGGACCGGTACGTTTCAGAGACTGTATAGTACCGAAAAGGATTCAGTAGTATCGCGGTACTATACTAATATGTCCTGGGCATGTAGTTAAAGTGCATCCGGCAGTAGAGGCTCCTCTATGGGATCTTGGGGCAATAGGAGGTTAACCCCTTTACTACTGTTACCCCAAGTGGCCCTTGGCAAAGGCCTAGTACCTAACTGCCCCCTAGCCAGGGATACGGTGAATACATCAATGGCGGAGCAGGCGGAAGACGGTAGATTTCAGAACTACCACAACGGCTGCGATGGCGGAGGGAAGGCTGCAGCAGAAAAGGGTCCCCCAGTCGTCTTGGACTCCATGCCACTGGACCCTGATACGGGTCTGTCAAGGATCGTGTTGTGACTGTCTCTGCACCAGACTCCCCACCAGTCTCCCCACGTTGAACGAAGTCAAACCTCATGGAGCAAAATTACAGCTGTCCAGCCAAAGATAAACGGGGGGTGAGATACCGGCACGTTTCAGAGACTGTATGGTACCGAAAATGATTCAGTAGTATCGCGGTACTATACTAATATGTCCTGGGCATGTAGTTAAAGTGCATCCGGCAATAGAGCCTCCCCTATGGGTTCTTGGGGCAATAGGAGGTTAACCCCTTTACTACTGTCACCCCAAGTGGCCCTTGGCAAAGGCCTAGTACCTAACTGCCCCCTAGCCAGGGATACGGTGAAGACATCAATGGCGGAGCAGGCGGAAGACGGTAGATTTCAGAACTACCACAACGGCTCCGATGGCGGGAGAAGGCTGGGGCAGAAAAGGGTCCCCCAGTCGTCTTGGACTCCATGCCACTGGACCCTTACTCAGGTCCGTCAAGGATCGTGTGGTGACTGTCTGTGCACCAGTCTCCCCACGTTGAACAAAGTCAAGCCTCATGGAGCAAAATTACAGCTGTCCAGTCAAAGATAAACGGGGGGTGAGATACCGGTACGTTTCAGAGACTGTATGGTACCGAAAATGATTCAGTAGTATCGCGGTACTATACTAAAATGTCCTGGGCATGACGTTAAAGTGCATCCGGCAATAGAGCCTCCTCTGTTATGGTTTACTAAGGACGTGACGGCAAACGGACACCAGGTGGCAGTAGTGTACAGAGATTTAATATATAAATATAAATGTTAAATCACATATCTATAATAATCAAACAATAGAAAACGAACTAAGGGAATGGAATGTGAACTATAGATTCAAAAGTGTATGTGGTGTGAGGCTATGTGTGTAAGTTAACTGAAGTGTGTGTTACCAACGTGTTGACGAGAGTGAAAGAACGTCCAAGGTAACAAGCAGGTGATCTGGGATACAAGCGGGGGTCCGTGGGGCTGAGAGGGGCGTCAAGAGATCCGAGTCCAAAGCGGGGGGGTTCGAGGATAGAAGGAGGCAGTCAAAGTCCAGAGGTAGAAGAGAGATGCACAGCACTCTTTCCAGGCAACGAGGGGCACTGCGGAGGAGACACAAGGAAACACACTGAGAACATAAATCACAGGGAAAGCCGGATCGCATAACGCAGGATTACATCTTACTGAACGTCAGTATAGAACTAGGTTCCCGCCAGGATCCCTGGGTCCACTGGTCTCTTAAGCAGCTCCTCGTCATCAGTCACAGGTGTGTAATGCGGCCGGCTGCGGCAGAGAGTGGGCGCGGTCCGCTTGATGAGTGCGGGGGCGTGTCTGGAATGCGCTGTCAGCGGGTCCTCAGGTTGGACTCGCAGCGGAGGGAGACGCAGAATGCGCATGTCCCACAACATCCTCTATGGGGTCTTGGGAAAATAAGAGGTTAACCCCTTTACTACTGTTACCCCAGGTGGCCCTTGGCAAAGGCCTAGTACCTGATTGCCCCCTAGCCAGGGATAAGGTGAAGACCTCAACAGCAGAGCAGGCGGAAGACGGTAGATTTAAGAACTACCACAACGGCGGGTGAAGGCTGCAGCAGAAAAGGGTCCCCCAGTCATCTTGGACTCCATGCAACTGGACCCTGACACGGATCTGTCAAGGATCGTGTGGTGACTGTCTGTGCACCAGTCTCCCCACGTTGAACGAAGTCACGCTTCATGGAGCAAAAGACAGCTGTCCAGCCAAAGGTAAACAGAGGGGGTGCGGGACCGATACGTTTCAGAGACTGTATAGTACCGAAAATGATTAATTAGTATCGCGGTACTATACTAATATGTCCTGGACATGTAGTTAAAGTGCATCAGGCAGTGGAGTCTCCTCTATGGGGTCTTGGGGCACTAAGAGGTTAACCCCTTTTACTACTGTTACCCCAGGTGGCCCTTGGCAAAGGCCTAGTACCTGATTGCCCCTAGCCAGGGATACGGTGAAGACCTCAACGGCGGAGCAGGTGGAAGACGGTAGATTTCAGAACTACCACAACGGCTCCGATGGCGGGAGAGGCTGCAGCAGAAAAGGGTCCCCCCAGTCGTCTTGGACTCCATGCCACTGGTCCCTGACTTGGGTCTGTTAAGGATCGTGTGGTGACTCTCTTTGCACCAGACGTTTCTAAGGTTAAACAAAGTCACGCACAGGCATCCTCCGTAAAGGGATACACCCCTACCAGGAGGATCGTCAATACTCGTTTCGAATAACCGCTGATGATTACGATGATGACTAAATTAATACCGGTGTACCGTAAAACCCTAATAGGTACTTATCCAGTTAAGGCTAAGCTCACTACCCAACAAATGGAGCTAACACTGCTAAAATATATATTCACACATTTATAACCTACTGTTATAACTTACTGTTTCATTGTCTCCTCCATTGCCGTAAATAACAGTCTCCGAGCCCGCCACTAGGAGTCATTTTTTGGAAAATCCATCTTTATACTGGCACAGGTTTGTGAAGTAAGACTCCTCAAAACATAAAGACTTCTTCACAGTTGAAGGCACATATCAAAAAATCATTAAAGGCCTACTGAAACCCACTACTACCAACCACGCAGTCTGATAGTTTATAATCAATGATGAAATGTTAACATTGCAACACATGCCAATACGGCCTTTTTAGTTTACTAAATTTTAAGAATGTGATAAAATCTATTAAAATAAAAAGTCTTTTTTTTTCATTTGCAACGTCTTAACTGCCTTATCTGGATGTTCTCTACGAACAAGTTCTCATCTTTTTGGACTCGTTCCCCATTCCGACAACTCTATCTCCCACCGAGTCTGTGAGGACTGATTTATGACTCCAGGTTAACTCTCGGCCACAGTAAATGTCCTGCTGATAGTTATTGTGTAATATTGCTGTAAAATCTGTCCGCTCAGTCACACTGGGTACTTCTGTAAGACAGGTGCATATGAAGAACACCCAGAGGTGTACATATGTCACACAGGTGAAAGATGACGGGCAGTTTGTTATTCCGGGCACAGGTCGTCCCGCTCGGCTTAAAGCCGAGCAGCAGGTACAGACGCGGTGGCACTTCGCCTAAATTAATAGCTGACCCCTCTCACCGCGAGCCATGCTCAAGAGTTATGGAAGTAGCGCCTGGCTCGGACAGACGGCGAGCGCGGCGAACAGTAGGACAGCAGGATGTTTGATGAGGGGAATCAGAGCGGGGGCCAGGAGGTTAAAATGGATGGATTAGTTGTGGTGTCGCAAAGACCACTGAGGTGCAGCACAAGCAATCCTTTCTGGCTTAACATCACTTCTCGCTGCCTGTTTCTGTTCTTCACTGCGTTCCTACGAGAACTGCAATGTATTATTAGACTGTAACATCTTGACGATAAATGACCCACTTTTCCTTTATTAGTACAGCGGAACATAGGCTGAACAGACACACATTGAGTTTGCAGCAAAAGTCACAATTCCAACTTTTTAGGTAACATATTGTTGGTTTTTTTTTTTACATTTCCTAACTGTTACTGTTGTAAATTCCCAATTTTAACTGTTGTTTCAAGGGGAACTGCACTATTTTTGGAATGTTGTCTATTGTTTACAATCATTATAAAAGATATGACGACGGTATATGTATATATATATATATATATATATATATATATATATATATATATATACAGTGGGGCAAAAAAAGTATTTAGTCAGCCACCGATTGCGCAAATTCTCCTACTTAAAATGATGACAGAGGTCTGTAATTTTCATCATAGGTACACTTCAACTGTGAGACACAAAATGTGAAAAAAAAATCCAGGAATTCACATTGTATGAATTTTTAATAATTTATTTGTAAATTATGTATTTGGTCACTTTAAACAAGGACGATCTCTGGCTCTCACAGACCTGTAACATCTTCTTTAAGAAGCTCTTCTGTCTTCCACTCGTTACCTGTATTAATGGCACTTGTTTGAACTCGTTATCTGTATAAAAGACACCTGTCCACAGCCTCAAACAGTCAGACTCCAAACTCCACTATGGCCAAGACCAAAGAGCTGTCGAAGGACACCAGGAAAATAATTGTAGACCTGCACCAGACTGGGAAGAGTGGATCTACAATAGGCAAGCAGCTTGATGTGAAAAAATCAAATGTGGGAGCAATTATCAGAAAATGGAAGACATATAAGACCACTGATAATCTCCCTCGATCTGGGGCTTCACGCAAGATCTCATCCTGTGGGGTCAAAATGTTCATGAGAACGGTGAGCAAAAATCCCAGAACCACTTAGAGGGACCTGGTGAATGAACTGCAGAGAGCTGGGACCAAAGTAACAAAGGTTACCATCAGTAACACAATCCTGCAGTGCCAGACGTGTCCCCCTGCTTAAGCCAGTGCATGTCCAGGCCTGTCTGAAGTTTGCCAGAGAGCACATGGGAGAATCTCATGTGGTCAGATGAAACCCAAATATAACTTTTTGGTATAAACTCAACTCGTCGTGTTTGGAGGAAGAAGATTACTGAATTCCATCCAAAGAACACCATACCTACTGTGAAGCATGGGTGTGGAAACATCATGCTTTGGGGCTGTTTTTCTGCTAAGGGGACAGGACGATTGATCCATGTAAAGGAAAGAATGAATGGGGCCATGTATCGTGAGATTTTGAGCCAAAAACTCTTTCCATCAGTGAGAGCTTTGAATGGTTGACCAAATACTTATTTTCCACCATAATTTACAAATAAATTATTTAAAATTCCTACAATGTGAATTCCTGGATTTTTTTTTCACATTCTGTCTCTCACAGTTGAAGTGTACCTATGATGAAAATTACAGACCTCTGTCATCTCTTTCTTCGTTTTACTTTGGCCAAAAACTGAACGAGCACATTTTGAAAATGTACATATTAGAAATAGTCCTATTGGCAAAACACTTCAGGTAATTCACAAATTCTGAGGAAAAAGAATTGGTGTCAAAATCCCCATAAGGAACAAAAATAACTTAGACTTTGTCTCACTACATTTACAAAACCATTAAACTTTAAGCAAATTCTGTTTAGCATTTTCATGCTGGCAGTTCACCATGAAAGACTTGTTTGGAAAATCATTTGAGTGTTTCCACAAATTACCACATTTGTGATATCCGCAACTGCCACAACACGTTTATTCATCACTATTCAAATATCACAATTATGATATAAACAAAACATTTATGTAAATGATCCATTTCCAAAATCAAGGTAACATAACTGCAAACTTGACCAATGTGAACATGTAGTCTGAAATAAAGTGAAACACAAAAATGTCGAAACACACATTTTTACAATGGAGTGCAGGGTGCGCATCGCATCGTCAACCAATTGTGAGCGCTGCATGGAACTCTTAACTACAAAGATGATGGTCACGTTGACTTACAGTAAGTCTTTGCATTTTACTGTTTCGTTATTTCATCCGTTGAGTAGATAATTTTGTCAGGTTCAAACAAGACACGAAGCAAAGAATAAAACAGAGCCAGAATTCAATTTGGACTCAATTGAGGAGAGACGCCAGATTACTGTACTCTTGTACAATCTCCAGCACGCTCTGGCGAAAGATTGTGTGCCTCTTTCCTTTTATTTGGATTTTCTCTGACCACATGTCCACAGCTGCTTCCGGAGGGAAATGGGTCGTAAACAGCGTTGCCTTTGGTTACAGAACAGTTCTAATGAAAAGGTCATAAACACTTTCTCAGAAAAGCTCGTAAAACAGTTCAAAGAAGAGGTTCGTAAAACATTTCAAAAAAGGAAGTCGCCTGGAGGGGATTCTGGCCCTGCTTCCTCTTCGTTTTTATAGTCCTTGGGTCAAACAATATCGTTCTGCTCGATTATAATACATGAGAGAAACAGGAACACCTTCATGTAGCTTCCCCCCTACACAGTGGAGTTTTACGAGCCTTATTTTTGGTAGGTCAGAGACATGTTTTTGTTTCTCACCAGGCACTAAATGTCCATCCATCCATTTCCTACCATTTATTCCCTTTGGGGTGGCTGGTGCCTATCTCAGCTACAATCGGGCGGAAGGCGTCACACACCCTGGACAAGTCGCCAGGCACTCAATGTAACACCAAGTTTTTTGGTAACTTAGAAACAATTATTCTAACAAATTTACAATGAAATAAGGTGTTGTGGGTCGATACTGCATCAGTCTGCCGCCATCTGCTGCCAGCCACGGCAGGAGCAGCTGATTGCTTACACCTGTGCTGATTTCTTCTTGGTCGCCAATTAGCGGCAGCCAGTCCAGAGGGCGCTCAAAGTCAGCTGAGACGTCATCTTTAGTTAGTGTCGGTTACACTTGAATTGCTATTGCGACATCCGGTGGACACATTTAGAACAGCAGTTTCTTTCAGTAAAAAAACTGCAGTTCATTTCTCCATCCATTTTCTACCGCTTGTCCCTTTGGGAGTCGCGGGGGGTCGCTGGAGCCTATCTCAGCTGCATTCGGGCGGAAGGCGGTGTACACCCTGGACAAGTCGCCACATGCAAACTCCACACAGAAAGATCCCGAGCCCGGGTTTGAACCCAGGACTGCTCAGGACCTTCGTATTGTGAGGCAGAAACACTAACCCCTGTTGCACCGTGCTGCCCCGGCTCATTTCTATACTTGGCAAACTCATCTTGCGGGACCGTGGGTTTGACACCCCTCTACTATTTGATGCTGCACTTCACCTTACAGCTCAAAACATAACTTTTAGTCCCATCAGTAACCACCCACCATTTTGTCAGTTTGGTGCTAGTGAAAACAACATTTTAACAGAGTTTGAAAAGACTTGTCAAGAGGCTAGAAGCCTTTTACTCCACCACGGACAATTTGTCTGTCCGTCAGGAAACAAAAGGATGTTCAAGAAAAGTTGTGAACTTATTTCAATGTCCAGAGCTTGGCTATGGACAGTAGTTAGTGCATAGAAAGTCTATATTAGAGTCCAAGGTGTTGCTCCAAAACCTTCATGTACATTTCAGCATTAATGGTACATTCATAGGTATGTAAGTTACCCATGCCTTGGGCACTAATACACCCCCATACCATCATAGATGCTGGCTTTTGAACTTTGCGCCTATAACAATCCGGATGGTTCTTTTCCTCTTTGTTCCAAAGGACAAGACATCCAGAATTTCCCAAAACATTTGAAATGTGGACTCATCAGACCACAGAACACTTTTCCACTTTGCATCAGTCCATCTTAGATGAGCTCTGGCCCAGTGAAGCCGGGGGAATTTCTGGGTGTTGTTGATAAATGGCTTTGGCTTTGCATAGTAGAGTTTTATCTTGCACTTACAGACCTAGCAACAAACTGTAGTTAACGACAGTGGTTTTCTGAAGTGTTCCTGACCCCATGTGGTGATATCCTTTACAAACTGATGTCGCTTTTTGATGCAGTACCGCCTGAGGAGTGCAAGATCACAGGCATTCAATGTTATGTGCAGTGATTTCTCAAGATTCTCTGAACCATTTGATGATATTACAGACCTCGTGGTTAGAGTTTCCGTCCAGAGATCGGTAGGTCGTGAGTTCAAACCCCGGTCGAGTCATATAAAAGACTATAAAAATGGGACCCGTTACCTCCCTGCTTGGTACTAAGCATCAAGGGTTGGAATTGGGGGTTAAATCACCCAAAAATATTCCCGGGCGTGGCCACTGCTGCTGCTCACTGCTTCCCTCACATCCCAGGGGGCGAACAAGGGGAAGGGTCAAATGCAGAGGACACATTTCACCACATCTAGTGTGTGTGTGACAATCATTGGTACTTTAACTTGAACTTTAAGATGGTGAAATCCCTAAATTCCTCGCAATAGCTCGTTGAGAAATGTCTTTCTTAAACTGTTGAACAATTTGCTCATGCATTTGTTTACAAAGTGGTGACTTTCGCCCTATCCTTGTTTGTGAATGACCGACCAACAGCTGTTTTATACCCAATCATGGCATCCACCTGTTCCCAATTAGCCTGTTCGCCTGTGCGATGTTCCACATAAGTGTTTGATGAGCATTCTTCAACTTGCTCCGTCTTTTTTGCCACTTGTTCCAGCTTTTTTGAAACACGTTGCAGGCATCAAATTCCAAATGAGTTAGTATTTGGAAAAAAATAACCAGGTTTTCCAGTTCGAACGTTAAGTATCTTGTCTTTGCAGTCAATTCAATTGATTATAGGTTGTAAAGGATTTGCAAATCATTTTATTCTGTTTTTATTTACCACTTAAACAACGTCCCAACTTCACTGGTTTTGGGGGTTCGTAAAACGAGTAAAACATCAATACCGTATTTTTTCAACCCAAAATTTGATAAAAATCCTGTGCTCTTTGAGGTTAAGGTTACAAGGAACACATTAAACAGACAAAGTAATGATATGAAACAAAGTGGGTGGGTGACTTTCAGGGGTCCGTCCCCGGCAAAGTTCTGCTAGAAAGTTCTATGTTGGTGTTGTTCTACCATCGCGCCATCATTAGTACATTTCTGTTTGAATGCTTATTATTGATGTTGAAAATCCCAAATATTTAATTAAAGTTCACTTTAGGTGTCTTATGCAGAAGTGAAAAACTTTAATTACGTTTTTTTTTTGGAGGTAGTAAATTACCTGCTGGAGAATTACCTCAGGATGGCAGTCGATCAATAGTCTTTATTCAGGGGTGAATGCGATGCGGGCCGAGTCCAAAACACAAAGTATGAAATAAATAGGGCTAATAAAAGTGACTACAGTATGGTGCAAGGGGGAAGTATTGACTGAAGCAGAATGGAGTAATTAATAATAGCTTTAACTAACAGAGAAACTAAAAAAGGGGATGCCAGAACAAGAGTGCACTACAGAAAAGGAACACCGATTCAAACCTAATGTGTGTCCGTACGTATGCCATATATATGTGGCACATGTATTAAATATGTTAATAATAATACAACATTAATTAAGTACAATATTTTGTGGTGTCAATGTGGTATTTTGGACAGTCCTGCTAATTAGAAGGGCTTTGAAAAAATCTCACGTTGAGCTTAAGAGCCACTGCTTTCTTCACTTGAATTATTTAGCTCTGGGGTTATACAACTCTGAAATATAGTGCAGAATTGCACTGGCTCTTACTAAATTTTCTCGAGACAATGTTGCTGCAGCTCTCTGTGATTTATGTGCTATATATGTATTTACTAGGGCTGTGAATCTTTGGGTGTCAATTCTTGGGGTCAAGATTCAATAATATATCGATTTTTTTCGATTCAATTCGATTCTCGATTCAAAAACGATTTTTTTCCCGATTTAACAGTATTCTGTATTCATTCAATACATAGGATTTCAACAGGATCTACCCCAGTCTGCTGACTTGCAAGCAGAGTAGTAGATTTAAAAAAAAAAAAAGCTTTTATAATTGTAAAGGACAATTAGAAACAATTACGCACAGAGAAGAGGATGATTGCTTTCAAAATGGAGCTACAAAAGCAAGATTGGGACAATGCGTACAATGAAGAAGAGGTTGATGAAGCATACGAACATTTCTTAAACAAGTTCATAATACTTTATGACAAACAGTGTCCATGGAGACAACTCAGTAGAAAACAGAGAAAGAATAATCAACCATGGATGACAAAAGGATTAAAAAATGCTTGTAAGAAGAAGAATACGCTATATAGAAAATTTATAGTACAAAGAACTACAGAGGCAGAAGTTAAGTACAAAAAGTATAAAAACAAGTTAACAAACATACTACGATCATGTAGAAAAGAATATTACAGTGAATTATTGGACAGGAACAAAAATAATATGAGAGCAACATGGGGCATTCTCAATAGCATTATTAAAAATGGCACTAAGAGGGATTACCCCCATTACTTCTTAGACAGAAATAAACATAATGACAACATAAAGGAAGTAGTTGAAAGCTTTAATAACTACTTTGTAAATATTGGACCAAAATTGGAAGAAAGGATTCCAGACCCAGTTTCAATTGAGGACTATTATGATACCATAGAGCGAAATCTCAACTCCATGTTCCTCAGTAATGTGACACAGGAGGAAATAGTTACAATTGTGAAAAAATGTAAATCAGAGACTTCAACTGATTGTAATGGAATTGATATGGATACGATAAAAAAGGTGATTGATGAGATCTCAGGACCATTAATGTATATTAGTAACCTATCATTTCAAACAGGTACATTTCCAAACAAAATGAAAATAGCTAAAGTTGCACCAATTTATAAGACTGGTGATAAACATCTATTTACAAATTATAGACCTGTTTCTTTACTTCCACAATTTTCTAAAATCATTGTAAAATTGTTCAATAACAGATTAGAGAGTTTCATAAATAAATATAGAATACTCGAAGACAACCAATATGGATACAGAGCTAATGTTTGACACAATTAATCACAATATTTTAATAAAAAAAAATGGAACGATATGGCATCAGAGGGTTAGTCTTAAATTGGATAAGAAGTTATCTAACGAACAGGAAACAATACGTGAAGCTAGGCGAACACACTTCTACAATGCTAAATATTTCCTGTGGTGTACCTCAGGGATCAATACTAGGACCTAAATTATTCAATCTCTATATAAATGACATTTGTAAAGTTACAAGAGATTTAAAGTTAGTATTATTTGCGGATGATACAACAGCCTTTTGTTCAGGAGAGAACACACAGTGGATAATACAAATAATAACAGAAGAAATGAACAAATTAAAAAAATGGTTCGACAAAAACAGACTATCATTGAATCTCAGTAAAACTAAAATAATGCTATTTGGTAACAGTAGAAAAGAAAGTCAAACACAAATACAAATAGACGGAATAGAAATTGAAAGAGTAAATGAAACCACATTTCTAGGTATAATGATTGATGATAAATTGAACTGGAAATCTCATGTAAAAAATATACAACATAAAGTTGCAAGAAATACATCAATAATGAATAAAGCCAAATATGTTCTAGACCAAAAATCCCTTTATATTCTCTACTGCTCACTAGTGTTACCATATATGAGTTACTGTGTAGAAATATGGGGAAATAATTACAAAAGTACACTTCATTCACTAACAGTGTTACAAAAAAGATCAGTTAGAATAATACATAATGTTGGGTATAGAGAACATACAAACCCTTTATTTATTGAATCAAAGATACTGAAATTCCACGACATAGTGGAATTGCAAACAGCTACAATGATACACAAAGCAAACTATAACCTGCTTTCCAAGAATATACAACAATTCTTCTCAACAAAAGAAGAGAAATATAATCTTATAGAAAAATTTAATTTAAAACATTTGTATGCACGTACAACACTTAAGACCTTCAGTATATCTGTATGTGGAATTAAATTATGGAATGGATTAAGCAAAGCAATCATACAATGTACTAATATGATCCACTTCAAGAAACTCTTCAAACTGGAAGTGTTAACAAAGTACAAAAATGAAGAACCATGATAAACATTCTGATTTTACTCACCCATTCATTCTCAAAATAATCTGACTTATCTCATCGTATGGAATAAAACTTAAGCAATTATTTATTTGTATTGTGATTACTTATTACTTATGGAGTATACATTGTGAATACATTGAGAACAGGAAGTGAACAAAAGTTTTAGAAACTGTTATGTAAAGAAAAGGGGTAGGATTAAATAAGCTCTGCTTCTTCCTCCTCCTTTTCGAACATGTTGAAAAGAGAAACTGGAAATTGTGATCTATCATGTTGTATGTGTGCTTGTTCCAAATAAACTCAAACTCAAACTCAAACTCAAACTCAATGTTTTATCAACAGATTGCAATAATGTAAATTTGTTTTGCTATTAAACGAACCAAAAATATTACTTATTTTATCTTTGTGAAAACATTGGACACAGTGTGTTGTCAAGCTTATGAGATTCGATGCAAGTGTAAGCCACTGTGACACTTCTTTTTAATTTTTATAAATGTCTAATGATAATGTCAATGAGGGATTTTTAATCACTGCTATGTTGAAATTATAACTAATATTGATACTGTTGTTGATAATATTCATTTTTGTTTCACTACTTTTGGTTTGTTCTGTGTCGTGTTTGTGTCTCCTCTCAATTGCTCTGTTTATTGCAGTTCTGAGTGTTGCTGGGTCAGGTTTGGTTTTGGAATTGGATTGCATTGTTATGGTATTGCTGTTTAGTGGTTTGTTGGATTGATTAAAAAAATAAAAATAAAATAGAATTAAAAAAAAAATCAATTTAAAAAAAAATTAGAATCGATTCTGAATCGTACAACATAAACGATTCGATTTGTATTCTAATCGATGTTTTCCCACACCTCTAGTATTTACCATATTTCCTTGAATATAGTATGCGCCTGCCTAGAATTACTGCCAGGTCAAATGCGTTTCGCAAAATAATTAGCGCATGCTTAACATTACCGCCGGCTCAGGATTAACGCCGGGTCAAACTTTTTTCGCAAAATATTATTTTTATTAGCGCATGTCTAGAATTTCCGCCGGGTCGAACTTGTTTCGCCAAATAATTAGCATATGCCTAGAATTTACCCCGGGTCAAACTCGTCACGTCACGAGCGACACTTCACCTGTCATCATTTTCAAAACGGAGGAGGCTGATTTCAATAATTTGAAATCGCATGAAGGGAAGAAGATTAAGAGCTATTCAGTAGGATTTAAGGTCCAAGCTATTGAATATGCTAAAAAGAACAGTAAGCAGCTATGTTTTATTAATATACCGTAGCTGCGTGTGTCAAATATGAGTCATCAAATGACTCCCGCCTCTTGATGATAGAGGGCGTTAGTGATCCTTGGCTGCAGAAGAAGTGACAACAAGCAGCAAGAGTGAGCAGCGATCGTTTATTTTTTCCTCTCCCTTGCACTTTTAACATGGAGGATTACATATCTAAAATAAAACAGTTTTCTAAACTGGACTTTCAATCAAAGCAGGAGGTAATAAAGGAAGATCTCCATCGAGACGGAGAGACTTTTAAAACTGAAGAAAGATAAGGAAGACTTCTATAAACAAGTTATCGATGCTTTTGATCTGAAGGAGCTGCGCACTGACTTCGATTATAAGTAAAGGTAAGACCATAATAACGTTTTTTTTAATTAAATGTGTTTTTCATGATGGTATCCTTACATCACACTCAAATTTATAAGCGCATGCCTTTGGTAAACGCCGGAGTGAGAAGAGGTTTTAAATTAATTAGCGCCCCGGCGGCAATTCAAGGAAATGCGGTATACAAAAACCCAAAACTAGTGAAGTTGACACAATGTGTACATCATAAATAAAAACAGAATAGAATGATTTGCGAATCCTTTTCAACTTATATTCAATTGAATAGACGCAAAGACAATATATTTAATGCTCGAACTGAGAAATTATTATTTTATTTTTTTGCAAACAATCATTAACTTAGAATTTAATGGCAGCAACACATTGCAAAAAAAAGTTGGCTCGGCCATTTTTACCACTGTTACATGGCCTTTCCTTTGAACAACACTCAAAAAAAGGTTTGGGAGCTGAGGAGAATAATTTTTGAATTTTTTCAGGTGGGATTATTTAACATTCTTGCTTGATGTACAGTTTAGATCTCTGTTGTGGTATTTCACGTTTTATAATGCGCCACACATTTTCAATGGCAAACAGGTCGGGACTACAGGCGGGCCAGGAAAGTACCCGCACTCTTTTATTACGAAGCCACGCTGTTGTAACACCTTCAGAATGTGGCTTGGCATTGTCTTGCTGAAATAAGCAGGGGCGTCAATGAAAAAGACGTTGCTTGGATGGCAACATATGTTGCTCCAAAACCTGTATGTACCTTTCAGCATTAATGGTGCCTTCACAGATGTGTTAGTTACCCATGCCTTGGGCATGGCTCACCTGCACTGGCTTCCTGTGCACTTAAGATGTGACTTTAAGGTTTTACTACTTACGTATAAAATACTACACGGTCTAGCTCCATCCTATCTTGCCGATTGTATTGTACCATATGTCCCGGCAAGAAATCTGCGTTCAAAGGACTCCGGCTTATTAGTGATTCCCAAAGCCCAAAAAAAGTCTGCGCGCTATAGAGCTTTTTCCGTTCGGGCTCCAGTACTCTGGAATGCCCTCCCGGTAACAGTTCGAGATGCCACCTCAGTAGAAGCATTTAAGTCTCACCTTAAAACTCATTTGTATACTCTAGCCTTTAAATAGACTCCCTTTTTAGACCAGTTGATCTGGTGTTTCTTTTCTTTTTCTTCTATGTCCCGCTCTCCCTTGTGGAGGGGGTCCGGTCCGATCCGGTGGCCATGTACTGCTTGCCTGTGTATCGGCTGGGGACATCTCTGCGCTGCTGATCCGCCTCCGCTTGGGATGGTTTCCTGCTGGCTCCGCTGTGAACGGGACTCTCGCTGCTGTGTTGGATCCGCTTTGGACTGGACTCTCGCGACTGTGTTGGATCCATTATGGATTGAACTTTCACAGTATCATGTTGGACCCGCTCGACATCCATTGCTTTCCTCCTCTCCAAGGTTCTCATAGTCATCATTGTCACCGACGTCCCACTGGGTGTGAGTTTTCCTTGCCCTTATGTGGGCCTACCGAGGATGTCGTAGTGGTTTGTGCAGCCTTTTGAGACACTAGTGATTTAGGGCTATATAAGTAAACATTAATTGATTGATATGGTTCGACTGTATATACCGTAGGCCTACATTTTAATACTTGTCAGTTTGTGGCATAACATAAAAAGTTTATTTGGTGCATCTGCTGACAGGCAATATAGTTAGGAGTACCAGGATTATAAAATTGGATGTGGATGGACCATCAGTTTATACTTATTACAGGACCGATGGGGAAGAAATATGAGAAGATGTAGCATCTACCAATTTCATTTATGAAAAATTACCAGGACTGCAGTACTTGGAGGAGGTCAGGTCAAAAAAATGAGGCACTCCTAACTCGGAGGAGCCGAACCACCGTCTTGTATTCCTTCTTTCTCTGTCTGGGTGTGTGGTAATTCAGGAGAGTACAACCTGACTATGTAAGGAGATGTTCATGTGTAAGTAAACAACCTCTATATGTTGTATTGTTGTAACTTAAGTGTTGACGTGAAGATAGATATGGAGTCTCTCCTCCAGGATAGAGCTATCACTTTTGCATTTTGAAGTCGGAATGTCTTGCCTCTTCTCGTGAGAGAGTTAACCCATCGGGAAAAAAAAAACCCTCTATATTTTGTAACTTAAATGTTGACGTGAAGATAGACATGGGATCTCTCCTCCAGGATAAAGCTATCACTTTTTCATTTTGAAGTCGGAATGTATTGCCTCTTCTCGTGAGAGAGTTAACCCATGGGAAAAAAAACTCTTTATGTTGTAACTTAAATGTTGATGTGAAGATAGACATGGGGTCTATCCTCCAGGATAGAGCTATCACTTTTGCATTTTGAAGTCAGAATGTATTGCCTCTTCTCATGAGAGAGTTAACCCATTGGAAAAAAACCTCTAAATGTTGTAACTTAAATGTTGACGTGAAGATACACATGGGGTCTCTTCTCAGGATAGAGCTATCACTTTTGCATTTTGAAGTCGGAATGTATTGCCTCTTCTTGTGAGAGAGTTAAACCATCGGAATAAAACCTCTATATGTTGTCACTTAAATGTTGACGTGAAGAAAGACATGGGGTCTCTCCTCCAGGATAGAGCTATCTATTTTGCATTTTGAAGTCAAAATGTATTACCTCTTCTCCTAAAAGAGTTAACCCATCGAAGAAAAAAAAACTCTATATGTTGTAACTTAAATGTTGACGTGAAGATAGACATGGGGTCTCTCCTCCAGGATAGCGCTATCGCTTTTGCATTTTGAAGTCAGAATGTATTACCTCTTCTCGTGAGAGAGTTAACACAGTCCACATGCGAATGCCCAACTAAGGCTCCTTAATGTATTATGGGCTCAACCATTATTTACTTAAACATGGTGGTTCGCTTTCTCCAAATTGAATGAAAACATTCTCCATTTGTAGAACATAATGAGTTAATTAATTCACTTCAAACACTCCGTCGGTCTACCCAAGGGCAGCTGTGGCTACTGATGTAGCTTACCAACACCAGGTGTGAATGAATGTTGAGTCCCACTTCTCTGTGAGCGCTGAGTGTTTAGAAAAGCACGGTATAAATCTAAGTCATTATTATTATTATCAGTTACAACATTGAAAAAAAATGCATGAAATCTCAAGTTGATTCAATGTTATAAAATAGGCCTTAAAACATTGTAATCTTTGTTCCAACTTTAGACATTTTAGGCTACAACAAAAGCCTGCGATATCCTGGATTATCCATTGGTACTTTAAAAGCATATCAATATTTCCCTCATTTCATCAGCTAATCAAATCAAATCAACCTTATTTATAAAGCACATTTAAAATTTACCACAGGGGTAGCCAAAGTGCTGCAGAATGGGCAGGTTAAAAGATAATACGAGGACCGAGCAAACAACACAACACAAACAGAACATGATAAAAAATAAATAAATACAACATAAAAACAGGTTCACAGCAGGTGTATAATGGGGCGCCATTGCAGGATGGATATCACTCAGTTTTAAAAGCCAGAGAGATTTAAAAACAGGAAGAGAGGAGGCTTGTCTAACACTCATCAACTAATGTATTTATATTACTGGACGATTACAAACATAACAGGACTAGAATGAATCTTTTTTTAATTTTTTCCAGTAATAATCGCAGTAGATCGTAACTAAAATGTTGCTTTTATAGCTTTACCTTGACCACTGTGGGTTGGCAGTGTTTTTTCCGTTTAAAAAGTAATTCATGCAGCTTTAAAACCTTGGCGAAACAGAGGCTGAATACAAGCAAATCCTGCTGGTGGCACCCCATAATTATTCATAGCAACATCTGTTGCACATATGCAGGATATTCCCATCTCAAAAGATGGGGTTTTTATTTTTCCGAAAAAGGCACACATGCAAGTAGAGCTCCACAAATATTTCATTTTGTTTTCTGAGATTCATAGGGGAGGAATTAGTGCCCATAATGAATATAAGTTATGATTTATAGGAGTACTGTATGTTGCTTAATTAACACTCCTAAGGGCCAATAGATGCACCATCATTCTGTTGCTGGTCATAAAAAAATGTAATGACAACCAAAAAGCCATTCATCTCTTTTCTGGCGAAAGTAAGACATCTCCAAACTGGGCTAATACCCCGCCATCAAAACACCTTCCTTAGTATTTGCCTCCGAGCTACAAAATCAATTCTGTGGCAAGCTTACAGTAATGAGAGCGTTTTCACCTCTGGCATTCAGCGGTACAGGTTCAGGATACAAATCACGCGTTCAGGCCAGAACTGGCAAGGCATTGATTGTCCCCTTTGGCGTTGGGCTAAGTGTGCCCACTTGGGTATTAGTTCCAGTGTGGGGGACTTTTTAAAAATATAGCAGTCTTTTTTTTTCAACGGATTGGGGTTTTGGTGGCGGGCAGCACGGTGGAACAGGGGTTAGTGCATGCACCTTACAATACCAAGGTCCGGAGTAGTACTGTGTTCAATCCCGGGCTCTGGATCTTTCTGTGTGGAGTTGGCATGTTCTCCCCGTGACTGCGTGGGTTCCCTCCGGGTACTCCGGCTTACTCCCACCTCCAAAGACATGCACCTGGGGATAAGTTGATTGGCAACACTGTGTGAATGTGAGGAAAACATCATGAAACTCCATCCATACATTCATTTTCTACTACTTGTTCCTCTCAGGGTCGCGTCAGACTCCAGAACACTTTTACACTTTGCATCAGTCCATCTTAGATGAGCTCAAGCCCAGCGAAGCCGGTGGCATTTCTGGGTGTTGTTGACAAAATGGCATTCGCTTTGCATAATAGAGTTTTAACTTACACTTACAGATGTAGCGCCCGACTGTAGTTACTGACGTTAGTATTCTGAAGTTTTCCTGAGCCCTTGAGGAGATATCCTTTACACACTGATGTCGGTTTTTGATGCAGTACCGCCTGAGGGATGCAAGGTCACAGGCATTCAATGTTATGTGCAGTCCCCCTGGAGGGGCACAACTTGGGCAAGTTGCTATCTTATCGCAGGGCCAACACAGATAGACAAACATCATTCACAAAATAAACATGACCAATCGTAGTGTATGTATTTGAAAATATCTAATCTGTGTACAATTTGAGTACCGTCAACCTTTTTTTGGGGGCAATTTTTCCAAGCCACCGTTAGAATATTGTTGCAAATACACACTTAAATACACAATCTGTGGGTTAACTCATTCTCTTAAAATTACTCTTTGACCTGCCTAGAACACCGACGTAATTTCCTCTGTGAGGAACGCATCATGAAACTGCATCCATCCATCCATTTCCTACTACTTGTTCCTCTCAGGGTCGCGTCAGACCCCAGAACACTTTTACACTTTGCATCAGTCCATCTTAGCTGAGCTCAAGCCCAGCGAAGCCGGTGGCATTTCTGGGTGTTGTTGACAAACTGGCTTATACGTTGCATAGTAGAGTTTTAACTTGCACTAACAGATGTAGCGCACGACTGTAGTTACTGACATTAGTATTCTGAAGTTTTCCTGAGCCCTTGAGGAGATATCCTTTACACACTGATGTTGGTTTTTGATGCAATACCGCCTGAGGGATGCAAGGTCACAGGTATTCAATGTTATGTGCAGTGACCCTGGCGTGGCATAACTTGGGCAAGTTGCTATCTTATCGCAGGGCCAACACCGATAGACAAACATCATTCACAAAATAAACATAACCAATCGTAGTGTATGTATTTAAAACAACTAATCTGTGTATAGTTTGAGTACTGTCAACCTTTTTATTTGGCAATTTTTCCAAGCCACTGTTAGAATATTGTTGCAAATACACACTTATATACACAATCTGTGGGTTAACTCAGGTTCACTCTCTTAAAATTACTCTTTGACCTGCCTAGAACACCGACGTAATTTCCTCTGTGAGGAAAGCATCATAAAACTGCATCCATCCATCCATTTTCTACTACTTGTCCCTCTCAGGGTCACGTTAGACCCCAGAACACTTTTACACGTTGCATCAGTCCATCTTAGATGCGCTCAAGCCCAGCGAAGCCGGTGGCATTTCTGGGCGTTGTTGACAAAATGGCTTTCGCTTTGTATAGTAGAGTTTTAACTTGCACTTAAAGATGTAGCCCCCGACTGTAGTTACTGACGTTGGTATTCTGAAGTTTTCCTGAGCCATTGAGGTGATATCCTTTACACACTGATGTCGGTTTTTGATGCAGTACCGCCTGAGGGATGCAAGGTCACAGGCATTCAATGTTATGTGCAGTGACACTGGAGGGGCACAAATTGGGCAAGTTGCTATCTTTTCGCAGGGCCAACACAGATAGACAAACATCATTCACAAAATAAACATAACCAATCGTAGTGTATGTATTTGAAAATAACTAATCTGTGTACAGTTTGAGTACCGTCAACCTTTTTTTGGGGGCAATTTTTCCAAGCCACTGTTAGAATATTGTTGCAAATACACACTTAAATACACAATCTGTGGGTTAGCTCACTCTCTTAAAATTACTCTTTGACCTGCCTAGAACACCGACATAATTTCCTCTGTGAGGAAAACATCATGAAACTCCATCCATCCATCCATTTTCTACTACTTGTCCCTCTCAGGGTCGGGTCGGACCCCAGAACACTTTTAAACTTTGCATCAGTCCATCTTAGATGAGCTCTGTGGGTTAACTCACTCACTCTCTTAAAATTACTCTTTGACCTGCCTAGAGCGCCGACGTAATTTCCTCTGTGAGGAAAACCTCATGAAACTCCATCCATCCATCCATTTTCTACTACTTGTCCCTCTCAGGGTCGCGTCAGACCCCAGAACACTTTTACACTTCGCATCAGTCCATCTTAGATGAGCTCGGGCCCAGCAATGCCGGTGGCATTTCTGGGTGTTGTTGACAAAATGGCTTTCGCTTTGCATAGTAGAGTTTTAACTTGCACTTACAGATGTAGCCCCCGACTGTAGTTACTGACATTAGTATTCTGAAGTTTTCCTGAGCCCTTGAGGTGATATCCTTTACACACTGATGTTGGTTTTTGATGCAGTACCGCCTGAGGGTTGCAAGGTCACAGGCATTCAATGTTATGTGCAGTGACCCTGGAGGGGCACAACTTGGGCAAGTTGCTATCTTATCGCAGGGCCAACACAGATAGACAAACATCATTCACAAAATAAACATAACCAATCGTAGTGTATGTATTTGAAAATAACTAATCTGTGTACAGTTTGAGTACCGTCAACCTTTTTTTTGGCAATTTTTCCAAGCCACTGTTAGAATATTGTTGCAAATACACACTTTAATACACAATCTGTGGGTTAACTCACTCTCTTAAAATTACTCTTTGACCTGCCTAGAACACCGACATAATTTCCTCTGTGAGGAAAACATCATGAAACTCCATCCATCCATCCATTTTCTACTACTTGTCCCTCTCAGGGTCGGGTCGGACCCCAGAACACTTTTAAACTTTGCATCAGTCCATCTTAGATGAGCTCGGGCCCAGCGAAGCCGGTGGCATTTCTGGGTGTTGTTGACAAAATGACTTTCGCTTTGCATAGTAGAGTTTTAACTTGCCCTTACAGATGTAGCCCCCGACTGTAGTTACTGACATTAGTATTCTGAAGTTTTCCTGAGCCCTTGAGGAGATATCCTTTACACACTGATGTTGGTTTTTGATGCAGTACCGCCTGAGGGATGCAAGGTCACAGGTATTCAATGTTATGTGCAGTGACCCTGGCGTGGCATAACTTGGGCAAGTTGCTATCTTATCGCAGGGCCAACACCGATAGACAAACATCATTCACAAAATAAACATAACCAATCGTAATGTATGTATTTGAAAATAACTAATATGTGTACAGTTTGAGTACCGTCAACCTTTTTTTTTGGCAATTTTTCCAAGCCACTGTTAGAATATTGTTGCAAATACACACTTAAATACACAATCTGTGGGTTAACTCACTCTTAAAATTACTCTTTGACCTGCCTAGAACACCGACATAATTTCCTCTGTGAGGAAAGCATCATGAAACCTCATCCATCCATCCATTTTCTACTACTTGTCCCTCTCAGGGTCGGGTCAGACCCCAGAACACTTTTAAACTTTGCATCACTCCATCTTAGATGAGCTCGGGCCCAGCGAAGCCGGTGGAATTTCTGGGTGTTGTTGACAAAATGGCTTTTGCGTTGCATAGTAGAGTTTTAACTTGCACTTACAGATGTAGCGACGGACTGTAGTTACTGACATTAGTATTCTGAAGTTTTCCTGAGCCCATGACGTGATATCCATTACACACTGATGTCGGTTTTTGATGTAGTACACGACTGAGGGATGCAAGGTCACAGGCATTCAATGTTATGTGCAGTCACCCTGGCGGGTCACAACCTGGGCAAGTTGCTATCTTATCGCAGGGCCAACACAGATAGACAAACATCATTCACACTGATATTCACATACTAAGGCCAATTTAGTGTTGCCAATCAACCTATCCCCAGGTGCATGTTTTTGGTGGCGGGAGGAAACCGGATTAACCGGAGGGAACAGAAACTGTCACGGGGAGAACATGCAAACTCCACTCCGAGCCCTGGGATCGAACCCAGGACCTTCTTGTTGTATATTTCTATAGTTTTAATTAGTTACACAACTTCCTCGTATCAACCAATGGCTCTTGATGGCCTAGTTGTGGTAAACGTCCTGGATGATTATTTCTTGGGCACCTTCGAGAAGACTGGTTCGGCCTTGAACATGTTTGTCTCGACCAGATGGACTTGTTTGTCTCATGGGGTTTTATAATAACGTAGAATTAACGAACAAGGCTCATCCCTCTCGGCCGTAGCTCACTGATTGTTGATTGAAACCTATGTTGTATTTTAACCTGTGACCTGTTTTGAATAGATTTTGGTAAATCTTTGTAGAGTGGCGGAGCCGGCAGTCCGACAGCGAGGCAGGGCACATCGTAGCCCAGCCCAAGATGGCGGCAAGGAGGTGTGGCCGGCAGTCCGACAGCGAGGCAGGGCATAGCCGGACCCCGGCCCAAGTTGGCGACGAGGAAGCTTGGACTGCGAGCAAGCAGCGAGGCGGGGCGCGCCGGAATCAACCCCGCACATATTATCAGGTGCATGGGTCGCCTAGCTGGGCACAATTAAAACTCTTCTCGCACTGCATAAAAGGGCAGTGGCCGTAAATGCCGGGGGGAGAGACGGAGAGAGAAGAAGCCAGAAGGAAGCGGATGCTGAATGGGAGCGAGAGAGAGCCACAGGAAGACGAAGACGCACACGACTGAAAAGGTTGGAGCGGCAGAGGAAGCAGGACACGGCAAGGCTGAAAAGCAACTCTTAGATACTTTTTATTATTGAAAAATAAAAGAAAGTCTAACCTGCGCCACAATGTCCTTCCTTGGTGGTCCTGAGAACCCACACAACAACAGGAGACAGTCACATTATTGTATAAAAACCTGGCCACTGACTCTTCAATCCAAGAATGCGGGTAGTCGATCACAACAAACTTAAAATACAAATGTTTACTCAGTAATTATCATATGACTTTTTTTGTATGCTACTTTCACCTGTATGCTACATCTGGGACACCCACAAATAAATATATATTGTTTGCGACTTTTTTCTCACCTCAAAAAGGCTAAGATTTTAAGTAAGTAAGTTTGGTCCGGGGTGAGTTTCGGCTGAAAACACTATTAAACCTGACTATCAAGAGAAAGGAAAGGTGTGGAAGGACCATTATCGGAAGCAGTGAAGGAGGCTTCCTGCCCCGTAGAACTGTTCAGACCGGTTGAAACTTTCGGTTAGTCCCACCCATGCTAAATATTGAAAGATCCTCCCAACACACCCGTTGTACTCGGTCGATGTCCAACAATTCGACTGTACGAGCGGCATCCGAATCGTGAAATACTTGACTATTGTGAGACATCCCTACTTAAAAGTATGACTCAGTTATTTGTTTATATCATGGGTTTTAATGTTTTGAATGTTTGTATTTTATTTAGTATAAGTTCTATCCATCTTCTTCCGCTTAACAGAGGTGACGGGGGAAGCATCCTTAGTGGAGAAGCCCAGCTCCTCCCAGGGGATCCCAAGGCGTTCCCAGGCCACCTGAGAGACATAGTCTCCCTAACGTGTCCTGGTTCTTTCCTGGGGACCCCTACCGGCCGAAGGCGTACTGGGGGGATCCTGACCAGAAGCCCGAAACACCGCATCTGGCTCCTCTCGATGTGGAGGAGACGTGGCTTTACTTTGAGCTCCTCCCGAATGACAGAACTTCTCAACCTATTTCTAAAGGAGAGAGCACCGCCACCCGACAGAAAACTTGTTTCGGATGCTTGTTCCCGTGATCTTGTCTTTTGGTCGCAACCCAAAGTTCAAGACCATAGGTGTGGATAGGAATGTAGATCATGGGTGTCAAACTCTGGCCCGTGGGCTAGGGATTTTGGGCCCCATTAAAAGAATATTTACAGGGCCCCAACACATAATTTCATTTAATTTCATCATCATTAGGGGCCTTTCTGGGCCCCCCTCCATCATGTGCCCCTAGAATCCGTCTCCTTTACCCCCCCTTTTCGGCGCCCCTGGGTGTAACACCGCAATTTCTCACACTTGCCAATCCTCTCCAAGTTCAGTGCCCCTCCCGAATATCTCCCGGGGCAAGCACGCATTCTCCCGATTTTCACCCGGAAAACAATATTGAGGGTCCGCATTTCCTCCATACAAACAGCGTGCAGGCCCACTTGCATAATATATGTGGCTATTACACACACATAAGTGAATGCATCGCATACTTGGTCAACAGCCATACAGGTCACACAGAGGGTGGCCGTATAAACAACTTTAACACTGTTACAAATATGCGCCACACTGTGAACCCACACCAAAAAAGAATGACAAACATATTTCGGGAGAACATCTGTGTGGCAGCACTTGTGCAGTCCGCTTTTCCCTCTTCTGCAGGTGCACTCAGCGTCTCCACTGTGAGCGCGTCCGGAGACGCCCACACACGCGCTGCGCACAGCCGGCGACAATCTTCAATCAGCACAGCTGACGGGGATTACAGACAACCAGATAAAAGGCCTCACCGCTGATCACTCGACGTTGGAACGTCGCTCTGCTCGCAGTAAGCTTCACATCTCTGACTTCCCACCAGTAGTATCTCCTGTGACTTGTTTCCTCGTGCCTATTTTTGTTCATCCTCGTCTTCCTTCTGCTTCCCAGTCTCGGGTATTATTGCTCACTTCCTTTTTCCCTGGACCCGGATTGCCTTCTCGATAACGACACCTTGCTTGGACCTTGGATGCTCTCTCCTGCATCACATACCCTTTGGACATCGGACTTCTTTGCCTCTCCCTTTTCATAATTTGGACTCTCTCATTCAACACACTTGACAACACTCCTTAAGGTATTTACAGATGTTAATTCCGGCACATAACTCGCATGCATAACACATAGTAGCGTACACATCCCACGTATTCATCAAGCACTTAATAAAATATATATTGAGTTGTACTTCTGCTGTTGTGCCATCTCCTTCCACGCGTCTATATTCATAACAATCTGCACTGTAACATAACATAAACACAACTGAACAAATACCCAGGAACCTTTGCAGTACTAACTCTTTCGGGTTATCAGAATATATTTTGATATTTACCTCAGAAGGCTGCGAATAGAAAAGAGGCATTCAATTTGTATTAAAATTTTATTTGATATGCCATTGATATTTTTTTAATTATTATTATTATTATTTGAAACTGGATTTTGCATGTCACTATAAAGTTATATAAGCCGTGCGTGTTCAATATTCAATGGAAAACTTGTTTGGGTCCCTATTAAAAGGTTAAATTGTTCAACCTTGGCACGCGGCTTTGTTCAGTTTTAAATTTTGGCCAACTCTGTATTTGAGTTTGACACCCCTGATGTAGATCGACCAATAAATTGAGAGCTTTGCCTTCCAGCTCAGTTCCTTCTCCACAACAACGGGGTATGCATCAATGCAGATCTCGCACCGATCCGTCTGTCGCTCTCACAGTTGACTCTCGAAACAAGAATCCAAGGTACTTGAACTTCTCCACTTGGGGCAAGATCTCCTCCCCAACCCAGAGATGGCACTCCACCGTTTACCGGGTGTGAACTTTGAGTTGCTGATTCTCATCCCAGTTGCTTCACACTCGGTAAGGTAGGTCTTTATTGTCATTGCAACAAGTACAACGAAACTTTGTTTTCAGCACAAACCTGTTCAAAATTAGACAAACAAACAGTGTACAGGGTTACAGAACAAGAACGCTGATGGGTAGCCATAAGGCGCCCCGTAAAAGATGGGAAAAAGGTCAACGCTGGGGAAGGATGAGTAAAAAAATACAATCCAGACTGGGCTCCTAAGAAGGCCCAGTTCGGAGTGAGAAAAAATATCCATAGCAAAGCACATATACAGATTACAACATACATCTCGAGATATATCGCAACAGAGCGAAGGTAGTTCAAGGTCATGGTGGTAGGCCGCAGCTCTCAGGCGCTGACCATCCATTCATCACCCCTATGGGATTTGCGTCGAGGGCGTTGGATTGGGGGACAGGGGGGTGTATGTGTGGCGTATATTTTTTTTGTGGATGTGTGTGTGTGTGTGTGTGTTTATAAGCCCATAGTGTGTCTCTGTTCCGCGGCCTTGATGTATTTGCCGTTGCTAGTTGGGCTTCACGGTGGCAGAGGGGTTAGTGCGTCTGCCTCACAATACGAAGGTCCTGCAGTCCTGGGTTCAAATCCAGGCTCGGGATCTTTCTGTGTGGAGTTTGCATGTTCTCCCCGTGAATGCGTGGGTACTCCGGCTTCCTCCCACCTCCAAAGACATGCACCTGGGGATAAGTTGATTGGCAACACTAAATTGGCCCTAGTATGTGAATGTGAGTGTGAGTGTTGTCTGTCTATCTGTGTTGGCCCTGCGAGGAGGTGGCGACTTGTCCAGGGTGTACCCCCCCTTCCGCCCGATTGTAGCTGAGATAGGCGCCAGCGCTCCCCGCGACCCCGAAAGGGAATAAGCGGTAGAAAATGGATGGATGGATGGATAGTCCAAAGTTCACAACAACTGGTGTGTCCATGAGAGACAAGAAGGGAGTTTGTTGTGTCTTCGCTTGCAGTGATCTTCGGGAGTCTCCAAGCCAGGGAAACAATCCAAGTTAAAAAGATTTGTATGCGAGTGAAAATTAAATTTGCTTTTCACTCTAAATGGTCCATGACTGGTCCTCAAAAACTGCGGGGTAGACAGTCCGATGCAATCCACAGTTCTTCCCGCATCCTCCAATTATTTGTGGCAGCTTTGGGGTACTTTGAAGACTGCCAGCAACTTCCAATTCGTCCACAAACCAGAGCAACGCTTATTCCAAATAGTAGACGTCCTCTTGTCATAATTCCAAATAGGTGGATATCTTCACGTCCTGAAGAGTCCGTCGTGTGTCCAGCAACAACCGCTTCGTCACGACAAGCAGGTTCCCCCAAACCCAAGATCTTGTCAATTTTGTTAAGGCCAGTTAAATAGTTCCAATGATTAGATTTGGAGAGCAGTGCAAAAAGAGGCAACAAGAAAGTTAAAGACAAAACAAAACAAAGAGGCAAGCAGGAGAGATAAGGGAGAGGAAAGGGGAGCGTCCACCCTCGATGAGTGCCGGAGACAAATCCATTGAGAGCTGAACATCCTGGCCCGATGTTATGGAGTAGTTTTTTTTTTTAGTAGTGGCTCTACTACAGCATGTTTGAAAGCATTGGGAAAACACATCGTTAGACAAAGTGAGGTCAACCATGTTTGCAACACAAGGGCCAATTATCTTTTAACACTTTTTAAAAGAGCCTAAAAGTGAGGACATCAGATGAAAAAGAGGAAGGCTTCCTCTTTTGCTGAAATATAAGCACAAAATCACAGTCCTAATTGAGGACCACACGCTGGGGATAGGCTCAAAGACAGCTGCGGCATTTTATCCTTAATCATCTTGATTTTGTTGGTGAAGTGTCTCACAAAAGGCGTAGCTGTCAGCTAAAAAAAAAAATACTGGAGCAGCAAGACATACAAGAGAATTTATGGCGTCAAACAACACTTTGAAATGTTTCTTATTCAATGTTACATGTTGACAAATATGGTCAGATCTTGCATTTTCAACCCTCACATTGTAGGATGACACAAGATCCCTGAGATGCACCTCAAGGTTAGAGCATTTCCACAGGCCTTCAATCTTTCCACACAGTCTCTTAGGTCTTAGGATATCTTCATTAGTCCAAGGGCACGTTTTTTTTCTGTATAGACTAGTTGGATTTAACAGGAGACACCTGATCCAGAAATGCAGTACAGAACAGTAATACCGTATTTCCTTGAATTGCCGCCGGGCATATAGTATGCACCTGCCTTAAATTACTGCCGGGTCAAACTCGCTTCGCAAAATAATTAGCGCATGCTTAGTATTACCGCCTGTTCAAACTCGTGACACTTCTCCTGTCATCATTTTCAAAAAGGAGGAGGTTCATTTCAATACCGGTTAATTTGAAATCGCATAAAGGGAAGAAGATTAAGAGCTATTCAGTAGGATTTAAGGTCCAAGCTTACATCATACTCAAATTTTTACTGCATGCCTTTGGTAAGTGCTGGAGTGAGAAGAGCTTTTAAAATAATTAACGCAAGCTTACTTTTACCGCATGCCTTTGGTAAGCGCGGGAGAAGGAAGAGGTTTTAAATTAATTAGCGGCCCGGTGGCAATTCAAGGAAATACGGTAATTTAAACAGTGAAGGAGATCGTCCACATCGAGACAGTGCAAGACTAAGAGAGGCTCAAATATATAAGAAAATCCGTATCCAGTATTATTTACACGCTTCTGAGAACCTTACTTTTGAGGGCTTGGGCTCAGGACTAACGTGCAGATCAAACAAAACAAGACTATGATCATTCATGTGTATATATGTGTATATATGTACGTATGTATGTATATATATATATATATATATATATATATATATACATATATATGTATATATATATATATGTGTGTGTGTGTGTGTGTGTGTGTGTGTGTATATATAGATATATATCCATCCATCCATCCATCCATTTTCTACCGCTTATTCCCTTATATCATACATATATGTGTATGTATATGCATGTGTATATAAATATATATATATACAGTTGGGCAAAAAAGTATTTAGTCAGCCACCGATTGTGCAAGTTCTCCTACTTAAAATGATGACAGAGGTCTGTAATTTTCATCATAGGTACACTTCAACTCTGACAGACAGAATGTGAAAAAAAATCCAGGAATTCACATTGTAGGAATTTTAAAGAATTTATTTGTAAATTATGGTCTAAAATAAGTATTTGGTCAACCATTCAAAGCTCTCACTGATTGAAGGAGGTTTTGGCTCAAAATCTCACGATACATGGCCCCATTCATTCTTTCCTGAACACAAATCAATCGTCCTGTCCCCTTAACAGCCCCAAAGCATGAAGTTTCCACCCCCATGCTTCACAGTAGGTGTGGTGTTCTTGGGATGCAACTCAGTATTCTTCTTCCTCCAAACACGACGAATTGATTTTATACCAAAAATGTATATTTTGGTTTCATCTGACCACATGAAATTCTCCCAATCCTCTGCTGTATCATCCATGTATCCATTTTGGTATAAACTCAACCCGTCGTTTTTGGAGGAAGAAAAATACTGAGTTGAAAATATATATATAAATAAATATATATATATATATATATATATATATATATATATATATATATATATATATATATATATATATACCAGAGGTCTTTTACATAGATACAAGTGTACTGTAATGTTGGGATGATTCATCCATCCATCCATCCATCCATCCATCCGCAATATGAACACTATAGCAGTATTTCTGAAAGTACTTCTAACAATGGACACGTGGTAGGATATATGCCACGTGTCGGAGAACAAAGCCAGGTATGTGGAAAAAAATGAATGATGGATACAGTGCACCAGGTGTGCATGCATGACGGTGTAGATCGTGTATTCACCGTGGTATTTTTCGACAACACGGGCAATTGTTTCAATAAAGTCATGAAACACATCCTGGAGAAGATGTTCTGGTTTGCACAGGCATTGTTTTATTCAAAACTGCTCCCATTATGCCACATGGAGCCAAAGTTCCACTGACAGGATGTTTATAATGAAGGCTCATTCATGAATTGGAGATGTCTGTCTTGTGTCAGTCTTCCGGTGAGACGTTTTGCTTTTCAAACAATGTGCTGCATGCAAAGTTGTTGTTGAAAACTTCCAGAAAGGATAATGACAGACGTTCCCTGTTTTTTTTGGGGTTTTTTTTCGCCTCTCAGAAGAGAAGTCAAGAGGTCAGAGGTAACCGATGTAGGATTAAAAGGCCATATTTATGTCAATAATGTAATGGGGTTGAGGTCAGGGCTTCGGTTTAGCACAGCAAGCTCATTCATGTAAGTAAATCCTTTCAGCAAAAATATGGCAATGTCGCGAAATGATCAAGTATGACACATAGAATGGACCCGTTTAAATAAGAAAATATCATTTCAGTAGGCCTTTAATATATAATTTAATGCTTGAAGTAAGAAAATATCACTTTAAAAAAGTAGTTTTATACTTGAGTGTTGATGGCACAGCTTTGCAAAAGTTGAAATTCTAGTTTCAAGCACCCATTCATCCATCCATCTTCTTCTGCTTATCCGAGGTCGGGTGGCGGGGGCAGCAGCCTAAGCAGGAAAGCCCAGACTTTCCTCTCCCCAGCCACTTTGTCCAGCTCTCCCGAGGAGAGCCAGCTGGTAGACATAGTCTTCCCAACATGTCCTGGGTCTTCCCCGTGGCCTCCTACCGGTTGGATCCGCCCTAAACGCCTCCCTAGGGAGTTTCAAGCATGTTTCACTCAATATGGTGTCATGTCTTGTGATCATGTTTTGTTTCGTTAGGTTCTGTTACTTCAAGACTCCATTACTTCCTGTTTTTTCACGCCCTTGTTTTGTCACCATGGCGACCCATTCGTTTTCACCTGTCCTCATGAGACTCACGCACCTGTTGTCAATCATGAAATATCTATTTAAGTCTGAGTGTTCAGTTGGTCGTTCTGGAGTCAATCAATCAATCAGTGTTTATTTATATAGCCCTAAATCACTAGTGTCTCAAAGGGCTGCACAAACCACAACAAAAACCACGATGACATCCTTGGTAGAGCCCACATAAGTCATTGATTGTTTCATGCTCTGTTTACTCTGTTTCATGCCACGTCTACTGCTTCATGCAATTTTCATAGTTCATGCTGCCCTGCTCTCGTCACCGTAAGTGTTTTTGTTTTATGTCCATAGTTCTGGCTTAGTGTTAATTTTGTCCCTCGGTCAAGTTTTTTTTTGGCCTCCGCTGTGAGCGCCTTTTGTTTGCACCTTTTATAGTATAATTAAAACATGTATTTACCTTCTCGCCAGGCCCCGCCACTGTCTTTTGCATTTCGGGAAAACTGCACCAAAGGTCATCAAATCTCAGCAACAAGCTGTAATATCTTACTGAGACCAAAACCCCTAAAGGCCTACTGAAACCCACTACTACCGACCACGCAGTCTGATAGTTTATATATCAATGATGAAATATTAACATTGCAACACATGCCAATACGGCCGGTTTAGTTGACCAAATTACAATTTTAAAGTTGTCTCTTTTCATCGCATAATTACACAGTAATTTGGACATCTGTGCTGCTGAATCTTTTGCAATGTGTTCAATTAATAACGGAGACCTCAAATAAGAATGCTGTTGGTGGAAAGCGGTGTATTGCAGCTGTCTTTAGCAGCGAACATGTTTCTCTACGTCAACCAGCAAGATTTTGGATGGGAAAATTGTGATATTAAGTCGGCTCTTACCGGAGACTTCAGTGGATTAAGGGACATCCTCCTGTAGCTGTCAAAAAGGCAGCTGTGATCTTGGCTCCTCGGTTTCTCTCAGAGACACTGGCGTTCACCGCAGCCGTCCGACTTTCAGGTATGACTTTATAATCTCACTAAAATACTAGTAACACAATAAGCAGATAAGGGATTTTCCAGAATTGTCCTAGTAAATGTGTCTAATTACATCTGAAACGGACCCACTGTTTTTTTAGTGCCTCATTCTAACTTTCCTCATCCACAAATCTACCATGGGGAAATCGTCGCTTTCTCTGTCCGAATAGCTCTTGCTGCTGGAGGCAATGATAATAAACAATGTGAGGATGTGAGGAGCCCTACAACCAGTGACGTCACGCGCAGATCGCCTGCTACTTCCGGTGAAGGCAAGGATTTTTTATTAGCAACCAAAAGTTGCGAACTTTATCGTCGATGTTCTCTACTAAATCTTTTCAACAAAAATATGGCAATATCTCAAAATGATCAAGTATGACACATAGAATGGACCTGCTATCCCAGTTTGAATAAGAAAATCTCATTTCAGTAGGCCTTTAAAACAAGTAAAACACTCTAACATAAAATCTGCTTGGTGAGAAGAATTATCTTATCAGACAGAAAATAAGTAAACATCACCCTTATTTGAGATATTTTATCTTACTTAGATTTCAGTTTTTGCAAGATGTTCTACATCAGGGGTCAGCAACCCGCGGCTCCGGAGTCGCATTCGGCTCTTTGGCCACTCTAGTATGGCTCAGCTGCACATGGCTCAGCTGCATGATCGCCGACCCTCCTTATCGTTTCGGGGGTTTCCGGATTTTGGTGCCTCTCCCGGACATCACCTTGGGGTTAACTTTCTCTGAGTTTAACTCCGACTACAATATTGAGGGCGTGCCATGATGGCTTTACTTTTAACCTCCTCTACAACATATCATCGCCCGCCTTTACACCATACTATCTGCCTGCTGGCCGGACGCATGCTTCTCACTGCTTCTATCGTCACACGTACGAGATTGCAAGGCATATAGTCAACAGCCATGCAGGTTACACTGACGGTTGTGATACAAACAACTTTAACACTCTTACTAATATGCGCCACACCGTGAACCCACGCCAAACAAGAATGACAAACACATTTCGGGAGAACATCCTCACAGTAACACAACATAAACGCAGCATAAAAATTACCCAGAATCCCAAGCATCTATGACGGTTCCAGGCTTCCATGGATAATATAGCCTGGAAAAAAAAAAAAAAAAAAAAAAAAGAATGTATGGAACATCATTACAATTTTTTCCTGATAATGATTAACCCCAGAATGTTGATGACATGTTCTAAATAGGCTAAAATCAAATCTGCACTTTGTTAGAATATACAACAAACCGGACCGAGCCACACTTCCAACAAAGACAAATCACCATTTTTGCTAGATTTTCCAGAACAACATTTTTAAAAGAAATCTAAAAGACTTTGAAATAGGATTTAAATTTGAATACACAGATCCTCCAGATTTCCCAGGATATATATATTTTAAATTTTAATCATAATAAGTTTGAAGAAATATTTCACAAATACTCCTCGTCAAAAAAAAACAGAAGCTAAAACGAAGAATTAAATTAACATGTATTCATTCATTCATTCCACAATAATAATAAAAAAATAATAATACTTGAACACCGATTGAAAATGGCCAGGAAAGAAGAGGAAGGAATCCAAAAGGCAAAAAAACGCGTCCAGGCTTCCATGGATAATGTAGCCTGGAATCGTCATGGATGCTTGGGATTCTGGGTAATTGTTATGCTGTGTTTATGTTGTGTTACTGTGAGGATGTTCTCCTGAAATGTGTTTGTCATTCTTGTTTGGTGTGAGTTCACAGTGTGGCACATATTAGTACGAGTGTTAAAGTTGTTTCTATCACAACCGTCAGTGTAACCTGTATGGCTGTTGACTATATGCTTTGCAGTCGTGTACGTGTGTCAGCGGAAACCACGTACAACATGTTACTGAGCCGGCAAGCTGTTTGTGCATGTTGTAGAAGGCGTCAAAGGCAATGGCTTCATAGTATGCCCTTATTATTGTTATCTGGGTGACCATCAGCAGATATTAGCGAGAATGGTTGCGGCTCCCATTATATTCTTTATTTCGTGAAACGGGTCAAAATGGCTCTTTGAGTGGTAAAGGTTGCCGACCCCTGTTCTACATGATGGACTCCTGGAAGAGCGGTAGCCAGTCATTGCAACTATATCAGACCCTGATCTAAGTCCAAGGGGCAAAGACTACCTAGACATGAAGCCAGATGAGTGGACGTTGCTTGAGGAGCCGGTGAAAGGATTTCAGCCGTTTGTCCGTGGACAGAAGTCACCTCAGCCGAGAGAGACAAACAACCCACGTGTTCTTGCAGCTTTCACTGGCCCAAGATTCAGAAAGCTGAAGTTTCACAGAAACGGTTGAAGTTCTTATCAAACGAGCAAAGGAGAAGACTGGAATACAAAATAGATGTGACCCTGAGCTACAGCAGAAAAGGGCAAGTAGTCTAGGGGGAACCTCAGCACTGGATAACCTGCTTATGTCTGACACAGACCAGTCTGAGTGAGGGAGAGGAGGAAACACCCAGGAGGAACAAAAGATCCAAATGGTGAGAAATAAAATCCAGATGTTCTTCAAAGAGCCAGCAATACCCAAAAAAGGAAGTGGTGGAAGGAGTATGAGTGGAGTTTTCCCACACTGTCAGAGCTGGCGAGGTCTCTTCCGTGCATCCCTGCAAGATCAAAGACAATCGTCGGGGCGATTCTTTTTTTGCAGACGGGAATATCGTCTCTGAGAATAAAAACAAGTCCGACCCCAAGACCAGGTAGAGATGCTGACATTCCTTAGAAGGAATAAACTGTGATTGACATACCTCAAGTACAAACCCCGTTTCCGTATGAGTTGGGAAATTGTGTTAGATGTAAATATAAACGGAATACAAAGATTTGCAAATCCTTTTCAACCCGTTTTCAGTCGAATATGCTACAAAGACAACAATGATGTTAAAACTGATTAACGTTTTTTTGTTTGCAAAAACTTTAGAATTTGATGCCAGCAACACATGACAAAGAAGTTAGGAAAGGTGTCAATAAATACTGGTAAAGTTGAGGAATGCTCATCAAACACTTATTTGGAACATCCCACAGGTGTGCAGGCTAATTGGGAACAGGTGGGTGCCATGATTGGCTATAAAAGCAGCTTCCGTGAAATGCTAAGTAATTCACAAACAAGGATGGGGCGAGGGTCACCAATTCGTAAGCAAATTGTCGAACAGTTTTAGAACATTTCTTAATGAGCTATTGCAAGGAATTCAGGGATTTTACCATCTACGGTCTGTAAAATCATCGAAAGACTCAGAGAATCTGGAGAAATCACTGCACGTAAGCGATGATGTTACGGACCTTTGATCCCTCAGGTGGTACTGCATCTAAAACCGACACCAGTGTGTAAAGGATATCACCACATGGGCTCAAGAACACTTCATAAAACCACTGTCAGTAACTACAGTTGGCCGCTGCATCTGTAAGTGCAAGTTAAAACTCTACTCTGCAAAGTGAAAGCCATTTTGTCAACAACACCCAAAAATGGCACCGGCTTCGCTGGGCCTGAGCTCATCTAAGATGGACTGATGCAAAGTGTAAAAGTTTTCTGGGGTCTGACAAGTAGTAGAAAATGGATGGATGGATGGAGTTTCATGATGCTTTCCTCACAGAGGAAATTAAGTCGGTGCACTAGGCAGGTCAAAGACTAATTTTAAGAGGGTGAACCTGAGTTAACCCACAGTTTGCAAAGCGAAAGCCATTTATCAACAACAATCAGGAACGCTGAGCCCGAGGTCATCTAAGATGGACTGATGCAAAGTGGAAAAGTGTTCTGTGGTCTGAAGTTTATTGAGTGTTGTTAAAAGAAAAGGTGATGTAACACAGTGGTGAACATGCCCTTTCCCAACTACTTTGGCATGTGTTGCAGCCATGAAATTCTAAGTTTATTATTATTTGCAAAGAAAAATAAGTTTATGAGTTTGAACATCAAATATGTTGTCTTTGTAGCATATTCAACTGAATATGGGTTGAAAAGGATTTGCAAATAATTGTATTCGGTTTATATTTACATCTAACACACTTTCTCAACTCATATGGAAACGAGTAGTTGCAACTTGTTTCAACAGACTCAGTTGACCAATGAACATTCTTCATAAAACTGACTTTTGTTTTATCAAGGGAAAACTAAAGTGGTTGTTTTTTTGTTTTTTTAAATGTTTTTCTTTCTAATGTGCGTGTTTTTTGCTCATGCAAAATGTAAAAGCTAAGAGTTAAAATTAGCATAAATAATGATGCCAATCATAATCTGATGAGTTGACTAATCGTGACTACCGTATTTCCTTGAATAGCCGCCGGGGCGCTAATTAATTTTAAACCTCTTCTCACTCCTGCGTTTATTCAGGGAATGCGGTAAAAGTAAGCAGGCGCTAATCATTTTGAAACCTCTTCTCACCCCTGCGCTTACCAATGGTATGCAGTAAAAAGTTGAGTGTGATATAGCCAAGAGTCAGTGATGCATTGGAACTCTGGGTAATTCTTATGTTGTGTTTATAATGTGTTACAGAGCCAGTGTTCTCCAGAAATGTGTTTGGTGTGGGTTCACAGAGTGTGGCGCATATTAGTAAGCGTGTTAAAGCTGTTTTATATCACAACCATTAGTGTGATCTGTATGGCTGTGGAACAAGACTTCTCGTTTACACATAGTTCAAGCAAAGAAATAAACTCCTCTGCCATTTTGGAAATGGCGGATGGGGAATGGTCACTCGTTACGTCAGTACCTTGACCCAGCGGTAAAAGTAAGCATGCGCTAATAAAATTGGGGCACATTACATGCCTGGCGGCTATTCAAGGAAATACGGTAGTGGGCTAACCCGGGGGATAAAAACCTGCGGCTCTGGAGCTGCCCTAGTGACTTTCTGGAGCTTTTTCAAAAATATATGAAAAATGGAAAAAGATGAGGGGGAAAAAAACATATTTTTTGTTTTAATATGGTTTCTGTCGGAGGACAAACATGACACAAACTTCCCTAATTGTTATAAAACACATTGTTTATATTAAACATGCTTCGCTGATTCGAGTTTTTGTTGAGCGCCGTTTTGTCCTACTAATTTTGGCGGTCCTTGAACTCACCGCAGTTTGTTTACATGTATAACTTTCTCCGACTTTCTAAGACGTGTTTTATGCCACTTTTTTTTTCCGTCTCATTTTGTCCACCAAACTTTTAACGTGCGTGAATGCAGAAAGGTGAGTTTTGTTGATGTCAGGGACTTGTGTGGAGTGCTAATCAGACATATTTGGTCACTGCATGACTGCAAGCTAATCGATGCTAACATGCTATTTAGGCTAGCTATATGTACATATTGTAGCTATATTTGAGCTCATTTAGTTTCCTTTAAGTCCTCATAATTCAATGTATATATCATGACACACTATCTGTATGTAATATGGCTTTTAATTTTTTGCGGCTCCAGACGGATTCGTTTTTTTTATTTTTGGTCCAATATGGCTCTTTCAACATTTTGGGTTGCCGACCCCTGGTCTAACCAAATAGTTGTTAGTTGCAGCCTTGCTAAAGGTGAAAGGTAGCACTCCCTACATACCAGTGGTGTGACATCAAGGCCGGCAAGACCTTCCCTGCTGGCCTAACATAACCAGAAATCCATCCTTCCATTCATTTTTCTACCACTAGAGCCTATCTCAGTTGCATTCGGGCGGAAGGCGGTGTATACCCTGGACAAGTCGCCACCTCATCGAAGGGCAAAACCAGAAATCATGATCATAAGTAAAGCTAAAAGTACATTGTTATTTACTTTCCCTAAATATCTAAAATGATTCATATTCTCTTCATGTCATATTATGTTCCTCCCAGTGCTGTTGATTTTAGGTTAGAGTTTGTATCCAATCAGAATTCAGCTAGCTTATGTTGCCATGCTGTACCAAATCTGCCTGGGGCCTTCAAAATCAACAATGCAGGTGTCTACGCACTGTCAGTGAACGGGCACATACAGTTGATGGATAATTGTGATAGCCAATCAGATCACGAGTTGTTGTCAGTAAGGCCTTCTAGATGGCCTCACATTTTCGAAAATAACCCGTTTTGTACACTGTTGAGGTGTTTCAATGTGCAGTAGTGCATAAAGGTGTTCCTGAATAGTATTTCTCCAACAATTGTCATGTGGTGACATCAACTTCACTGGTTTTGGGTTTTGTATAATGTGCTCCAGTCCATAAAAAACGACCCCATTTCTGCACTTTGGAGACTGGGTTTACGGATTTCACCGGGACGGAAGAGTTTCTCCAGGCGCTGTTGCTGGCCATGACTCTTACAAGTCAAAGTCAATCAATCAATCAATCAATCAATCAATCAATCAATCAATCCATGTTTATTTACATAGTCCGTAATCACAAATGTCTCAAAGGGCTGCACAAGCCACAACGACATCCTCGATTCAGAGCCCACAAAAGGGCAAGGAAAAGATTGAATCCATAGTGGATCTAACATAATAGTGAGAGTCCAGTCCATAGTAGATCTAACATAATAGTGAGAGTCCAGTCAATAGTGGATCTAACATAATAGTGAGAGTCCAGTCCATAATGGATCTAACATAATAATGAGAGTCCAGTCCATAATGGATCTAACATAATAGTGGGAGTCCAGTCCATAATGGATCAATCATAATAGTGAGAGTCCAGTCAATAATGGATCTAACATAATAGTGACAGTCCAGTCCATAATGGATCTAACATAATAGTGAGAGTCCAGTCCATAGTGGCTCTAACATAATAGTGGTAGTCCAGTCGATAGTGGATCCAACATAATAGTGAGAGTCCAGTTCATAGTGGATATAATATAATAGTGAGAGTCCAGTCCATAGTTGCTCTAATATAATAGTGAGAGTCCAGTCCATAGTGGATCTAACATAATAGTGAGAGTCCAGTTCATAGTGGATCTAATATGATAGTGAGAGTCCAGTCCATAGTGGCTCTAATATAATTGTGAGAGTCCAGTCCATAGTGGCTCTAACATAATAGTGGTAGTCCAGTCGATAGTGGATCCAACATAATAGTGAGAGTCCAGTTCATAGTGGATCTAATATAATAGTGAGAGTCCAGTCCATAGTGGCTCTAATATAATAGTGAGAGTCCAGTCCATAGTGGATCTAACATAATAGTGAGAGTCCAGTCCATAATGGGGCCAGCAGGAGACCATCCCCAACGGACCCGGGTCAGCAGCGTAGAGATGTCCCCAACCAATGCACAGGCGAGCGGTCCACCCCGGGTCCCGACTCTGGACAGCCAGCAATTTAATTATTGGCCAAAGTGTGTGCGGCACACTTTCACACATCGCCTTTCACGGCGGTGGCGATGAACACTGCCAGGCTTGGGATAGTGCCTTGCATCACCTTTCGCGACCGCAAGTAAATGATTAATGAGAAAATGCAATCCGGTATTTATGAGGTGATGATAGGTTAGTGGTTGGTAGAGTGGCCGTGCCAGCAACTTGAGAGTTGCAGGTTCGATTCCCGCTTGTGCCATCCTAGTTACTGCTGTTGTGTCCTTGGGCAAGACACTTTACCCACCTGCTCCCAGTGCCACCCACACTGGTTTAAATGTAACTTAGATATTGGGTGTCACTATGTAAAGCGCTTTGAGTCACTTGAGAAAAGCGCTATATAAATATAATTCACAATTCACATAATAAGCTCTAACATTAACTATATTTAAGCCAAAATGCCACTTTTTAGTGTACTTAGTTATAGAGATGTCCGATAATGGCTTTTCTGCCGATATCCAATATTGTCAAACTCTTAATTACCGATTGCGATATCAACCGATACCGATATATACAGTCGTGGAATTAACAATTTATTATACCTAATTTTGTTGTGATGCCCTGCTGGATGCATTAAACAATGTAACAAGGTTTTCAAAATAAATCAACTCAAGTTATGGGAAAAAATGCCGACATGGCACTGCTATATTTATTATTGAAGTCACAAAGTGCATGATTTTTTTTTAACATGCCTCAAAACAGCAGCTTGGAATTTGGGACATGCTCTCCTTGAGAGAGCATGAGGAGGTTGAGGTGGGTGGGGTTGAGGGGGTGTATATTGTAGCATGCCGGAAGAGTTAGTGCTGCAGGGGGTTCTGGGTATTTCTTTGTGAAAGTCTTGCTGTCGTGCGGGTTCTCAGGACCACCAAGGAAGGACATTTTTGCGCAGATTAGACTTTCTTTTATTTTTTAATAATAAAAAGTCTCTACAGGTTGCTTTTCAGCCTTGCCGTGTCCTGCGTCCTCTGACGCTCCACCGCGTGCGTCTTCGTCTTCTTGTGGCTCTCTCTCGCTCTCGTTCAGCATCCGCTTCTCTTTGGCTCCTTCTGGTCTCTCCGCCTCTCTTCTCGGCGTTTACGACCGCTGCTCTTTTATGCAGTGTGAGAGGAGATTGAAATTGTGCCCAGCTAGGCGACCCACACACCTGGTAATATTTGCGGGGTTGATTCCGGCGGGCCCCCGCCTCGCTGTTTGCTGGCAGTCCGCGCCTCCTAGCCGCCATGCCTCGCTGTCGGACTTCCGGCCGCGCTTCCTCGCCGCCATCTTGGGCCGGCGTGCCCTGCCTCGCTGTCGGACTGCCGGCTATGCTTCTCCACATTGTTCTGTTGTGTTTATGTTGTGTTACGGTGCGGATGTTCTCCCGCAATGTGTTTGTCATTCTTGTTTGGTCTGGGTTCACAGTGTGGCGCATATTTGTAACAGTGTTAAAGTTGTTTATACGGCCACCCTCAGTGTGACCTGTATGGCTGTTGACCAAGTATGCCTTGCATTCACTTGTGTGTGTAAGAAGCTGTAGATATTATGTGATTGGGCCAGCACGCTAAGGCAGTGCCTTTAAGGTTTATTGGCGCGCTGTACTTCTTCTGTAAAAAGTCACACATTTTACTTATTTTAAAACCGATATCGATAATTTCTGATATTACATTATGATTAATAATAAGCTCTAACATTAACAATATTTAAACCAAAATGCCATTTTAGGGATTTTTTAACTGAAAGCTACACTTTTTACTGTACTTAGTTGTAGCGATGTCCAAAAATGGCTTTTTTGCCGCTATCCATTATTGCGATATTGTCCAACTCTTAATTACCGATTCCGATATCAACCGATACCGATATATACAGTTGTGGAATTAACACATTATTATGCCTAATTTTGTTGTGACACATTAAAAATGTAACAAAGTTTTCCAAAATAAATCAACCCAAGTTATGGAAGAAATGCCAACATGGCACTGGCATATTTATTATTGAAGTCACAAAGTGCATTATTTATTTAACACGCCTCAAAACAGCAGCTTGGATATGCTCTCCCGGGGTTTTGGTGTGGGGGGTCAGTGTAGGGAGTAACGGGGGGTGTATATTGTAGCGTCCCGGAAGAGTTAGTGCTGCAAGGGGTTCTGGGTATCTTTTCTGTTGTGTTACGGTGCGGCTGTTCTCCCAAAATGTGTTTGTCATTCTTGTTTGGTGTGGGTTCTGCCATGCCTGGTAATCAGTTTTATGTTTGATCATGTTTGGTTTTGTTTTTTGGACTCTTGTTTCACGTTTTGCACTTCCTGGTTTTATTCTGGTTTCCATAATAACCCATTAGTTTCCACCTGGTCTCCAGGTCACGACCCTGCCCTCAGTCCCACACCTGTTTCTAATCATTATAGCTGCTATTTATACCATTCTGTTTCTGTCCTCGTCCCGGGAACTTTGCTATTTGCTTTGTGCTGCACATACCCTACCATGCTGTTGCTACCTTCGTGCCCTTGAACACCTCGCTATCCATGCCCCTTGTTTCGATCCAAGTAAGTTTTGAATTTATGCCTCAGTGCTAGTATTGTTTTGTTTATGCCACAGCTAGTGTCTTTTGTTTCGTTTGTATATTGTCAGGCCATCGTGCTGTTTAAGTTTATGGTTCATTGTTATTCATGCCATCGAGCAAGTGTTTTTGTTTCCCCTGTTTTGTATATGGTATATAAATAAAAAGATATACTCACACTCACGCCTCGCCCGTGCTAATCATCCTCTGCGTCGAAGAAGCAAAATAAATCCAAGTCACAGTCCTGACAGGTTCACAGTGTGGCGCATATTTGTAACAGTGTTAAAGTTGTTTATACGGCCACCCTCAGTGTGACCTGTATGGCTGTTGGCCAACTTTGCTATTTGCTTTCTGCTGCACATACCTTACTATGCTGTTGCTACCTTCATGCCCTCGAACACCTCGCTATCCATGCCCCTTGTTTCGATCCAAGTAAGTTTTGTATTTATGACTCCGTGCTAGTATTGTTTTGTTTATGCCACAGCTAGTGTCTTTTGTTTCGTCTGTATATAGTCATGCCATCGTGCTGTTTAAGTTTATAGTTCATTGTTATTCATGCCATCGAGCAAGTGTTTTTGTTTTCCCTGTTTTGTATATCTATCCTTTTTCTACCGCTTATTCCCTTTTGGGGTCGCGGGGGGCGCTGGCGCCTATCACAGCTAGAATCGGGCGGAAGGCGAGGTACACCCTGGACAAGTCGCCACTTCATCGCAGGGCCAAAACAGATAGACAGACAACATTCACACTCACATTCACACACTAGGGCCAATTTAGTGTTGCCAATCAACCTATCCCCAGGTGCATGTCTTTGGAAGTGGGAGGAAGCCGGAGTACCCGGAGGGAACCCACGCATTGACGGGGAGAACATGCAAAAATCCACACAGAAAGATCCCGAACCTGGATTTGAACCCAGGATTGCAGGAACTTCGTATTGTGAGGCAGACGCACTAATCCGTCTGCCACCGTTTTGTATATAGTATATAAATAAAAAGATATACGCCTCGCCCGTGCTAATCATCCTCTGCTTCGAAGAAGCAAAATCAATCCAAGTCACAGTCCTGACAGGTTCACAGTGTGGCGCATATTTGTAACAATGTTAAAGTTGTTTGTACGGCCACCCTCAGTGTGACCTGTATGGCTGTTGACCAAGTATGCCTTGCATTTACTTGTGTGTGTAAGAAGCCTTTGATATTATGTGATTGGGCCGGCACTTTGAGGTTTATTGGCGCTCTGTACTTCTCCCTAATTCCGTGTACAAGTCATACATTTTATTTTTTTCAAAACCGATACTGATAATTTTGAAACCGATGCCGATAATTTCCGATATTACATTTTTAAAGCACTTATCGACGTCTGTACTTATTACGATTAATAATGAGCTCTAACATTAGCAATATCTAAGCCAAAATGCCATTTAGGGATTTCTGGACTGAAAGCTACACTTTGTAGTGTACTTAGTTATAAAATATATTTAATCCCTCAACCTTTGACAGCATGCTTTTGTCAACCTAAAAATGCGAGAAAAAAAAACCTCACTACCCCGCCAATTCAAACAGGGCCTGGAGGTGATGAAGAGAAAACATGTTTAATGCATGCTTGTGTTCCAGGATTTTTAGAAAGTTGACAGCTATGTGTGTAGGGCAAATGTCAAATGCCCCCAATGGCTCCAGCACGCTCAAGTACAACAGCTGGAAGCGGAATAATTTAAGTTCCCAGTGCAGCAGAGACGACGAGGCCCCCCGCGATGAATACTCTCAGTCTGGGTGGTTTGCTAATGGGTCCCAAGTCATTCTGAAGTCAAATCCAACATCAACCCACTACACAGGGACTGAAAGCACCGTTGTCATGGGAGCAGTATGCTAATCAAAATATGGAAAAAAGATTAAGCAAAATAAATGTAACTTTGGAGTTTTGGATTCGCCCCCCCGCGGATGTAGAGACAGAAAAGGTTAAGTTGTAATGGTTTGCTTACGGGTCCATAAGCCGAGTCCTTACAAGACTCCGACCTTCTCAGAAGTCAACTACAGACGACGGTGCCTGGCTGGACCAAACGTTAGAAAAAGGCTGGAGGCGAGACCAAAAAGGGCAGCAGTAGCTTAGCAACAATACCAGCTGGAAAAAACGGAAGATAATAGAGCGAGCACAAAGAACTGTGATGAAAGAAACTTTCGGAAGGACACGGAGAGAAGAAAGTGCTGCGAGGATCCTGATGAGAGTGCGGAAACATGACCACATCACACCGACTCTCAAATCCCTTCACTGGCTTCCTGTTCCACTCGGGATTGAATTCAAAATCTCCCTACTAACTCACCAGTGCCTCCATGGAAATGCCCCTCTCTACCTCAAAGAACTGCTCACCCCACATGACTCCAAGCAGGCTAAGCTCCTCCAACCTCCCCGGACAAAGCTACGAACAATGTGAGACCGGGCTTTCTGCTCCGCTGCTCTCAGTCTGTGGAACGCTCTCCCTGACCACCTGAGGGCACCACAGACTGTGAATGCTTTTAAAAAAGGCTTAAAAACCCATCTTTAAAAAAAAAAAATTCATAGACATGTATGCTGGTTCTAGCTATTGGGCTGTTTCTAGTCTTATATCTTATTTATTTTTATTATTTTTATTACAATATTTTTACACTGTGGCACTTTGAGGTTGTTTGCTCAACGTAAAGTGCTTTTTTACAAATAAAATCTATTTTTATTATTATTATTATTAAATAACTCACAGTGGTTGTTAAAGTTTTTTACATCAAGTACCGCCTCAGAAAAAACTCGGCCCTCCAAGTACGACCATAATGATCAACATTGAAATGCAGTAGCGTAGTTGGCCTAGGTATTCATTAGAAAAAAGGGAGAGCTTTTTATTTAAGAAGAATGTTTGATCTTTCCGCCATTTTAATTCTAGCACTTTTTCAAACGTTTGAATACAGGAAAATAAAGCACCGTACTTTAAGCAACTGATTTTTTTGGGGGGCGGACCACTAGATCAGGGGTTTGGCAACCCAAAAATGTTGAAAGAGCCATGTGGGACCAAAAATACCAAAACAAAATCTGTCTGGAGCCACAAAAAATGAAATGCCTTATGTAAGTGTTATTATGAAGGCAATACAAAATGAACGTGTCTATATCAGCTATATTAGCCTCCTATCTAAATGAGTATGTATCGCAGGCTAAGGGCATTTTTCCAATTATAGAAATGTTGAAAATTGATATACACATTTTTACAACATTGGAAAACATTAGTAAAAGGGAGGCTTTCCTGAGGGTGAGATAACTCCTGGAAATTACTGCCTCAGAATGGCCAAAGGTATAGATGTGTGTGTCCACGTTAGGGGTTTGGCAACCCAAAATGTTGAAAGAGCCATATGGGACCAAAAAAAACATTTTAAAATCTATCTTGAGCCACAAAAAATTTAAAACCATATATAAGTGTTATAATGAAGGTATAACACATGATGTAAGGTCTAATAGCCTACTATCAAAATGACTGTGTTTCGCAGGCTAACCCAAATATTTGTTGACAGAAATGTTGAAGTATAATATTTATTCTACACATTTTTACAACATTGGAAAACATTAGTAAAATGTAGGCTTTCCTGAGGGTGAGATAACTCCTGGAAATTACTGCCTCAGAATGGCCAAAGGTATAGATGTGTGTTTCCACGTTAGGGGTTTGGCAACCCAAAACGTTGAAAGAGCCATATGGGACCAACAAAAAAATAAAAAAATCTGTCTTGAGCCACAAAAAATTAAAAGCCATATATAAGTGTTATAATGAAGGTATAACACATGATGTAAGGTTTAATAGCCTACTATCAAAATGACTGTGTTTCGCAGGCTAACGCAAATCTATGTTGACAGAAATGTTGAAATATAATATTTATTCTACACATTTTTACAACATTGGAAAACATTAGTAAAAGGTAGGCTTTCCAGAGGGTGAGATAACTCCTGGAAATTACTGCCTCAGAATGGCCAAAGGTATAGATGTGTGTGTCAACGTTAGGGGTTTGGCAACCCAAAACGTTGAAAGAGCCATATGGGACCAACAAAAAATTTAAAAAATCTGTCTGGAGTCACAAAAAATTAAAAGCTGTATATAAGTGTTAAAATGAAGGCAACAAATGATTTAAGCTCTAATAGCCTACTATCAAAATGACTATGTTTTGCAGGCTGATGCAAATCTATGTTGACAGAAATGTTAAAATGTAAACCGATAATTTCCGACATAACATTTTGAAGCATTTATCAGCCGATAATATCGTCAGTCCGATATAATCGGACATCCTTAGTCTTTACGAGTATTTTATTGTTAAAAACACAACTGATAAATGGTAATCATCATGTAATATTCTGAGGTGACAAGACCTGAATAAGCAAATTTCTGCCAATTTGATTGATTGATTGATACTTTTATTAGTATACTGCACAGTTCAGTACATATTTTTTTACAATTGACCACTAAATGGTAACACCCGAATACGTTTTTCAACTTGTTTAAGTCGGGGTCCACGTTAATCAATTCATGGGACAAATATATACTATCAACATAATACAGTCATCACACAAGTTAATCATCATAGTGTATACATTGAATTATTTACATTATTCACAATCCGGCGGGTGGGATGAGGAGCTTTGGTTGATATCAGTACTTCAGTCATCAACAATTGCATCAACAGAGAAATGTGGACATTGAAACAGTGTAGGTCTTATTCAGTAGGATATGTACAGCCAGCAGAGAACATAGTGAGTTCACATAGCATAAGAACAAGTATATACATTAGAAGTACATTTGAGTTGTTTATAATCCGGGGAGATGGAATGTGAATGGAGGAGGGTATTAGTAAAGTGTTGAAGTTGCCTGGAGGTGTTGTTTTAGAGCGGTTTTGAAGGAATATAGAGATGCACTTACTTTTACACCTGTTGGGAGTGCATTCCACATTGATGTGGCATAGAAAGAGAATGAGTTAAGACCTTTGTTAGATCGAAATCTGGGTTTAACGTGGTTTGTGGAGCTCCCCCTGGTGTTGTGGTTATGGCGGTCATTTACGTTAAGGAAGTAGTTTGACATGTACTTCGGTATCAAGGAGGTGTTGCGGATTTTATAGACTAGGCTCAGTGCAAGTTGTTTTAATCTGTCCTCCACCCTGAGCCAGTCCACTCTGGAGAAGTGGGTTGGATTGAGGTGTGATCTGGGGTGGAGGTCTAAAAGTAACCGGACTAGCTTATTCTGGGATGTTTGGAGTCTAGATTTGCCAAGTCAGTCCAGTTTGAGGTTTTTTTAGCTTTACTCATCAGACTTCAAGTTTCCTGTCAGTTGTACAAATCTGCTCCCAAGTGGAATTGATTGCTCTTTGACACCAATTTGCAACCCCTTTACCTTTTCAGATTGGAATCGATTACTGATACTGATTCCTTAAGCTCAGTTGGGCTAGAAAACGGGATTTGTCGCAATCACAAAATACTTCATTGAAACGAGGAGGAAGTGCAATGACTGACTGACGGTTCTTCTACTTTCATGTCCAACACTGCACCGCGCGTCCATGAATTATGCAGGCTCAGCAAGACATGGTGTACTAATGAGAGTAGAGATGAATGACTTTGGGAAAAAGCGAAGAAAGTCTTCCAGATTTTTGGGGAAGGGTTTTCGCACACTGCCAGGTTTTGTTTTTTTTGGCCTGGATTCATTTAATGATGATTGGTGATTAGACATCTTAGACCAGGGGTAGGGAACCTATGACTCTAGAGCCAGATGTGGCTCTTTTGATGACTGCATCTGGCTCCCAGATAAATCTTAGCTGACATTGCTTAACGCGATAATTATGAATAATTTCGCTGGTAATCACAGTGCTAAAAATAACCTGCAAAATATAAAACATTCTCATGCATTTAAATCCATCCATCTGTTTTCTACCGCACCTGTTCAATAAGTCGCATTAATACAGGGGTTGGGAACCTTTTTGGCTGAGAGAGCCATGTAAGCCAAATATTTCAAAATGTATTTTCCGTGAGAGCCATATCATATTTTTTAACACTGAATACAACTAAATGTTTGCATTTTTAAGTAAGACCAACATTTTTAGAGTATAATACGTTTTTTATTCTTTTTAATAACATTGTTATTCTGAAGCTAACTCTTTAAAATCCTGTTTTTTCCCCACTCCCTCGTCTGGTTTCCTTGGTTACTCATTTTGTCCACCTGTCTCTGGTGGACAAAATGCCCGCTCACCTGCTTCCCGAGCACTAATCAGAGGCAGTATTTAAGCTCGTCTTTGCCAGTCAGTCGCGCTGGCGCCAATGTGATCTTTTCTTGCTCTGTGCTGACTTGTTTCATGCCTTGCCATAGTTTCGTGCTCCATGCCATGCCAAGTAAGTTTTGTTTGATTTATGTTCATAGTCTGTTTATGCGTTAGCTTTGTTCCTTAGCTCAAGTTGTGCCTCCACTGTGAGCGATTTTTGTTTGTATCTTTTTTTAGTTTAAATTAAATCATGTTTTTACCTAAATGCCATGTCCTGAGTGGTCCGACCCTGCAGCAATACTTCTTACCATTAATGTGACTTATTGAACAGATGCTGTAGAAAACGGATGGATGGATTTAAATGCATGACAATGTTTTATATTTTGCAGGTTATTTTTAGCACTGTGATTACCAGCGAAATTATTCATAATTATCGCGTTAAGCAATGTCAGCTAAGATTTATCTGGGAGCCAGATGCAGTCATCAAAAGAGCCACATCTGGCTCTAGAGCCATAGGTTCCCTACCCCTGCATTAATGGTAAGAAGTATTTTATGTCACGATGGGGGGGTCACAGCTTGCTGCAAGCTCGGACCACTCAGGACATGGCATTTAGGTAAAAACATGATTTAATTTAAACTAAAAAAAGATACAAACAAAAATCGCTCACAGTGGAGGCACAACTTCAGCTAAAGAAACAAAGCTAACGCATAAACAGACTATGAATATAAATCAAACAAAACTTACTTGGCATGGCATGGAGCACGAAACTATGGCAGGGCATGAAACAAGTCAGCACAGAGCAAGAAAAGATCACATTGACGCCAGGGCGACTGACTGGCAAAGACGAGCTCAAATACCAGAGTCCACCAGAGACAGGCGGACAAAATGAGTAACCAAGGAAACCAGACAAGGGAGTGGAAAAAAAAACAGGAACTTAAAGAGTCCAAATGACAAACAGCACATGGCCAAACAAAAACATGATCAACAGACATGACATTTGTTTTATTATTGGTTAGCTTCAGAATAACAATGTTATTAAAAAGAATAAGAGACTTACTATACTCTAAAAATGTTGGTCTTACTTAAAAATGCACACATTTAGTTGTATTCAGTGTTAAAAAATATGATATGGCTCTCACGGAAATAGTTTTTGAAATATTTGGCTTTCATGGCTCTCTCAGCCAAAAAGGTTCCCGACCCCTGTCTTAGCGCAATGATGTGGAAATAAGTGCAGCCTCACACGGGCCAAACATTTCTATTTGGTGCAGGGTTGAAGGTTTGAATACTGGTGAAAAAGAATAAAAAGCGGATATACAAACCCCGTTTCCTTATGAGTTGGGAAATTGTGTTAGATGTAAATATAAACGGAATACAATGATTTGCAAATCCTTTTCAAGCCATATTCAGTTGAATGCACTACAAAGACAAGATATTTGATGTTTGAGCTCATAAACTTTATTTTTGTTTTTGCAAATAATAATTAACTTAGAATTTCATGGCTGTGTCACGCTAAATTTCTTCCCCCCTACAAAAACTTTCCCCCCCGGAAGAAATTTGGCGGGACAGCCGTAATGCTTGAAGGACCCCAATTAGGGTGGAAGGACTTTAAAGCAGCCCACACAGCTGCCTGTTTTAAAAACATTATAATTGGCTGATTGTCATTGGTGAAAAATAACAGTGAGGAAAAAATATTAGCATTCCAGCATGCTAAACTTTTAAAGCTATTTTTGCTTTGCTAATTTTGCAGCTGTAACCCTGAATTTGTTACGACTTGGAGATAATGAGAGGACCCAGATGCAGAGAGGAAGTTTCCAAAAATGACAGCTTTTATTTTGAAATAACTTTTTAACCTCCGGTGAAAAAGTATCTCACAAAAAAATATATGCAACGTACAGAAAATAAATCCGAGGATAAACACTTAACTCAAAAATCACTCCAAAAATATGGCGGAATACTACTTTAAGAAAAAAACTAACAACAATAGAATATCAAGAAGAATGAACAAAAAGCGCTCCAACAGGAGGAAAAACAAACTGTAATAATATATACAAATATAATATCTATGAATAAACTAAACCAAAAAAAAAATCACTCAATCAATGAGGAAAACGAAATTTGGAATAACAAAAACTCACCAATTAGGTCGACGGAAGAAAAACTAAGGACGCTCGAAGGAGGAAAAAGTAAACTCAGAATTTCAGCAAAAAAAATAACTGCTATGACCAAAAATTAAGGGGAACAAGAAAAAACAGGAGCAAGGCAAGGAGGGGATCAAGGACATGGACTTGGACATGGACTTGGACATGGAACTTGGACATGGACATGGACATGGACATGGACAAGGACTTGGACATGCACATGGACTTGAACATGGACATGGATTTGGACTTGGACATGGACATGGACTTGGACATGGACATGGACATGGACTTGGACATGGAACATGAATATGGACAAGGACATGGACATGGACAAGGACATGGACATGGACTTGGACATGGACTTGGACATGGAACATGGACAAGGACATGGACATGGACATGGACATGGACTTGGACATGGACAAAGACATGGACATGGACAAGGACATGGGCATGGACAAGGACATGGACAAGGACAAGGACATGGACATGGACATGGACATGGACATGGACATGGACTTGGACATGGACAAGGACATGGACAAGGACAAGGACTTGGACTTGGACATGGACGCTAGAAGGCACAATAGACGAGACGATCTGGCAAAGGACAAACGGAGAAGTGAGCTTGAAGAGGACGTGGGAGTGATGGGGAACAGGTGGAAACAATCTGGAACTAAGCCTGGTGACACAAGAGGAAGGACCCGTGATCTGAAACAAGAGGGTAGCTTTTCAAAATAAAACACATAGATCACAAGACAGAAAAACAAACAAGACTTCCCTCACCGCGGTGTGACATAAGTGTCATATAACTTGGTTTTGTCATGCCCTCATTGGGGTCCTTCAGGCACTACTGTTTTCAGTTATAGAGGTATTGGATTGGTGTTACTAAATTCTGACATGTTTAGTAACTTTACCAGTGGCAGTAGCTACAAGAATATGGCTGTGCGTAACTGGCAACCGGGGTGTGACACACTCAAGGACTTTCTAATTGGTCAAACAGCGAAGTAAAAACAAGATTTTGGGGCTGTAAATCTAACTTTAAAATGAGAATATCCTGGCTGAACTACTGTTATCAGTTGTAGAGGTATTGGATTGGATTTACTAGGGTCTGACATGTTTAGTAACTTTACCAGTGGCAGTAGCTACAAGAATATGGCTGTGCGTAACTGGCAACCCGGGTGTGACACACTCAAGGACTTTCTAATTGGTCAAATGGTGGAGTAATAACAAGATTTTGGGGCTCTAAATCTAATTTAGAAATGAGCATATACTGGCTGAACTACTGTTATCAGTTATAGAGGTATTGGATTGGATTTACTAAAGTCTGACATGTTTAGTAACTTTACCAGTGGCAGTAGCTAGACAAAGACTGGCAACCGGCCATCTGGATGTGACACACTCACAGACTTTCTAATTGGTCAAACAGCGAAGTAAAAACAAGATTTTGGGGCTGTAAATCTAATTTTAAAATGAGAATATCCCGGCTGAACTACTGTTATCAGTTGTAGAGGTATTGGATTGGATTTACTAGGGTCTGACATGTTTAGTAACTTTACCAGTGGCAGTAGCTACAAGAATATGGCTGTGCGTAACTGGCAACCCGGGTGTGACACACTCAAGGACTTTCTAATTGGTCAAGTGGTGGAGTAATAACAAGATTTTGTGGCTGTAAGTCTAATTTTTAAATGAGCATATACTGGCTGAACTACTGTTATCAGTTATAGAGGTATTGGGTTGGATTTACTAAGGTCTGACATGTTTAGTAACTTTACGAGTGGCAGTAGCTAGACAAAGATGGCTGTGCGTAACTGGCAACCTGGATGTGACACACTCAAGGACTTTCTAATTGGTCATATGGTGGAGTAATAACACGATTTTGTGGCTGTAAGTCTAATTTTTAAATGAGCATATACTGGCTGAACTACTGTCATCAGTTATAGAGGTATTGGATTGGATTTACTATGGTCTGACATGTTTAGTAACTTTACCAGTGGCAGTAGCTAGACGAAGATGGCTGTGTGTAACTGGCAACCTGGATGTGAGACACTCATGGACTTTCTAATTGATCATATGGCGTGGCAAAGTTAGGAGAATGGCCGTGCCAGCAATCTGAGGGTCACTGGTTCAATCCCCACCTTTTACCATCCTAGTCACGTCCGTTATGTCCTTGGGCAAGACACTTCACCCTTGCTCCTGATGGGTCCTGGTTAGCGCCACGCATGGCAACTCCCGCCATCAGTGTGTGAATGGGTGGATGTGGAAATACTGTCAAAGCGCTTTGGACTCCTTAAAAAGGGGTAGAAAAGCGCTATACAAGTACAACCATTTACCATTTTTTACTTTAATAACAAATATTTGGGGGCTGTAAATCTTATTTTGAAATGAGCATATCCTGGCTGAATTACTGTTATCAGTTATAGAGGTATTGGATTGGATTTACTAAGGTCTGACATGTTTAGTAACTTTACCAGTGGCAGTAGCTAGACAAAGACTGGCAACTGGCCATCTGGATGTGACACACTCACAGACTTTCTAATTGGTCAAACAGCGAAGTAAAAACAAGATTTTGGGGCTGTAAATCTAATTTTAAAATGAGAATATCCTGGCTGAACTACTGTTATCAGTTGTAGAGGTATTGGATTGGATTTACTAAGGTCTGACATGTTTAGTAACTTTACTAGTGGCAGTAGCTAGACAAAGATGGCTGTGTGTAACTGGCAACCTGGATGTGACACACTCAAGGACTTTCTAATTGGTCAAGTGGTGGAGTAATAACAAGATTTTGGGGTTGTAAGTCTAATTTTTAAATGAGCATATACTGGCTGAACTACTGTTATCAGTTATAGAGGTATTAGATTGGATTTACTAAGGTCTGACATGTTTAGTAACTTCACCAGTGGCAGTAGCTAGACGAAGATGGCTGTGTGTAACTGGCAACCTGGATGCGACACACTCAAGGACTTTCTAATTGGTCAAATGGTGGAGTAATAACAAGATTTTGGGGCTGTAAGTGTAATTTTTAAATGAGCATATACTGGCTGAACTACTGTTATCAGTTATAGAGGTATTGGAATGGATTTACTAAGGTCTGACATGTTTAGTAACTTTACCAGTGGCAGTAGCTAGACAAAGACTGGCAACTGGCCATCTGGATGTGACACACTCACAGACTTTCTAATTGGTCGAACAGTGGAGTAATAACAATATTTTGGGGCTGTTAATCTAATTTTGAAATGAGAATATCCTGGCTGAACTACTGTTATCAGTTATAGAGGTATTGGATTGGATTTACTAAGGTCTGACATGTTTAGTAACTTCACCAGAGGCAGCAGCTAGACGAAGATGGCTGTGTGTAACTGGCAACCTGGATGTGACACACTCACAGACTTTCTAATTGATCAAGCGGTGGATTAATAACAAGATTTCGGGACTGTAAATCTAATTCTGAAATGAGCATATACTGGCTGAACTACTTATTTCATTCATAGAGGTTTTGAATTGGATTTACTAAGGTCTGACATGTTTAGTAACTTTACCAGTGGCAGTAGCTAGACAAAGACTGGCAACTGGCTATCTGGATGTGACACACTCACAGTTTTTCTAATTGGTCAAACAGTGGAGTAATAAGATTTTAGGCTGTAAATCTAATTTTCAAATGAGCATATCCTTTCTGTACTACTGTTATCAGTTATAGAGGTATTGGATTGGATTTACTAAGGTCTGACATGTTTAGTAACTTCACCAGTGGCAGTAGCTAGACGAAGATGGCTGTGTGTAACTGGCAACCTGGATGCGACACACTCAAGGACTTTCTAATTGGTCAAATGGTGGAGTAATAACAAGATTTTGGGGCTGTAAGTCTAATTTTTAAATGAGCATATACTGGCTGAACTACTGTTATCAGTTATAGAGGTATTGGATTGGATTTACTAAGGTCTGACATGTTTAGTAATTTCAGCAGGGGCAGTAGCTAGCCGAAGATGGCTGTGCGTAACTGGCAACCTGGATGCGACACACTCACAGACTTTCTAATTGGTCACACGGCGTGGCAAAGTTGGGAGAGTGGCCGTGCCAGCAATCTGAGGGTTACTGGTTCAATCCCCACCTTTTACCATCCTAGTCACGTCCGTTGTGTCCTTGGGCAAGACACTTCACCCTTGCTCCTGATGGGTCCTGGTTAGCGCCTCGCATGGCAGCTCCCGCCATCAGTCTGTGAATGCGTGAATGTGGAAATACTGTCAAAGCGCTTTGGGCTCCTTAAAAAGGGGTAGAAAAGTACAACCATTTACCATTTTTTACTTTAATAAATATTTCCGGGCAGTAAATCTTATTTTGAAATGAGCATATCCTGGCTGAACTACTGTCATCAGTTATAGAGGTATTGGAAAAGAACATGATTTATTAAAGCCTTTTGACATATCAGGGCCATTAAATGATGACTTGACATGAAATTGTTACATATGGCTCCTTTAATTAATATTTCTTCAAACCATTTTCTCGAGTACAATAGTACTCTGTCTACCTCTGAATGGCGTTTAGATAGGAATATAAATAGAATGTAATTTTAGTAAGTGCAGTGTTTTCAATAGCTACAGTTTATGGAGTTCAATGGATAAATTTATAGTGCTTCTCATGAATCATGTTTCTCTAATTGTGCTAAACGGAGTAGGGTCATGTCCAACAAGACTTCCGAGGACACTCCGAGGAGACTAAAGCACAAGTTTTGCAGCCTCGTTGAATTACTTTTCCAGATGAGTCACAGGAGATGCTATTGCACTGATGAAGGAGCTCTGTGCGTATGCACCGCTCCGTCTGAGGGGTTGTTTGTGCCGGAAACTTGGTTACCACTCATTCCTTTTGGAGTGAGATGAAATCACTGAGCTTTTATGTTTACTTAAGCAAATGCGTCTGCATATAATTCACATAATTAAAACCTTGGTTTTTTTTCGGAACAAACACATCAGAATTAAGGTGGCCAATACTGGGAATTTTGGTATTGATCCGATACCACATTAATTCAGCGGTAGTATCGCTCGTACTAACACTTTTGACTAAAAATATTACGGTCATTGAATAATTTTGTGACTTATCTATTTCCAATATGAAATTAGTCAAATTACGCCATCGTCTTGCGGGTTCCATGGACAACCAAGGAAGGACATGACTTCGAGCAGGTTTGACTTCCTTTATTTTCCCACACAAGCTTGTCTGCGGTCGGTTCACTCCTCCGCTGCGTCTCCCGTCTCCCTCTGCTGCTCGCTCCGCCATCTGCTTTTCAGCAGCACGTACTTCGTCCGCCTGTTCTTGCTCCGTCTCCGCACCCTCACCAGCCCAGTACTCTTCTCCTCCTTCTCCCCTTTTACACAGCGAGAGGAGATACGTTAATCGTGTACAGGTGCGCGATCCACACACCTGATCTTGTTTGTGGCGTCGCTCCCTGCATGCCCCGCCTTGCTGCTCGCTCGCTCGCCATCCCCGCCTTCTTGCCGCCATCTTGGGCCGGGCTCCAGCGTGCCCTGCCTCTCTGTCGGACAATCGGCTCCGCCTCCCCACAGCTGCTATTTGAGCTATTTTTAGAACAGGCCAGCGAGCGACTCATCTGGTCCTTACGGGCTACCTGGTGCCCGCGGGCACCTCGTTGGTGCACCCCTGGTTTACATATATAACTTTCTCCAACTTTCTAAGACGTGTTTCATGCCAATTCTTTTTCTGTATCATTTTGTCCACCAAACTTTTAACGTTGTGCCCGAATGCACAAAGGTGAGTTTTGTTGATGTTATTGACCCGTGTGGAGTGCTAATCAGACACATTTGGTCTCTGCAAGTTAATCGATGCTAACATGCTATTTAGGCTAGCTATATGAACATATTGCATCATTATGCCTCATTTGTAGCTATATTTGAGCTCATTTAGTTTTCTTTAATTACTTTTAATTCAATTTATATCTCATGACACACTATCTGTATGTAATATGGCTTTTATTTTTTTGCGGCTCCAGACAGATTTGTTTTTGTATTTTTGGACCTATAGGGCTCTTTCAACATTTTAGATTGCCGACCGCTGATATAAGTCATTTTAAATTACACTTTAGCAGTTTACTTCATCATTTGAATAAATAACGTTGGCGAAGTGAATTGAGAATTATATTTATGTAGCGCTTTTTACATAGTGAAACCCAATATCAAAGTTACATTTAAACCAGTGTGGGTGGCACTGGAAGCAGGTGGGTAAAGTGTCTTGCCCAAGGACACAACGGCAGTGACTAGGATGGCGGAAGCGGGGATCGAACCTGGAACCCTCAAGTTGCTGAAACGGCCGCTCTACCAACCGAGCTATACCGTTGTGGTCTATTGTGAGTGTTTGGTTTTGTACTAAGAGTAATGTTGCACTTTTGTTTACACAATCCTTGCACTTTAGCACTTTTCTATCTGCCTTATGTGTTGTGATCCGATGGTCGGATCATCACCATATTGTTATTTTTGTTCCATTTTTATATCACTCTGCGGTTTGACATACTTAGTTCCTGTTTCGTTCGTTTCCATGGTCACTCATTAGTTTCAGCTGCTACTCTCTTTTCCAGCACACCTGTCTTTACTAATCACCACCTGTTTATAAGCCAGCGTTTTCTGTTCACTGATTGTCGGATCTTAGTTTGTTCACATACATCTGTTTACGACTTGTCTCTCACTCTCGTTTTCGCTAGCTCTCACGCTAAGCTTTATTTTTATTCCTAGCTTTCACGCTAGTTGTTTTGTATTTCCTTTTGTGTGCCCTTGGGTTTCAGTTTGTTTGTCCTAGCTTTCCATGCTAGCGCTTTTATTTGCCTTTTCTATTTGTATCAGTGTTTTTGTTCATAGCTCCTTTTGTTTAATAAATCCCTTAGTTCTTACCTTTTTGCTGTGTTCTTGCTGACGCATCCACGGAGGACCGAATCCTGCATTACAATGCCACACAAGCGTAACAGTAAGATCCGACCAAAGAATGGTTCCTTCGCGTCTGGCAACCACGAGGACGCCTTCGATGAAGGTACATGGATTGTGTTTCGGGCGATGGAGGCAGAGACTCTCCGATGCAACCCGGATGAAAGTATCATGTGGGGTCCGGATGGAACCCTGATCCCCATCGATGTTTCCCGGTCCGGTGAGTTTCCCTCCCGCAGCGCTCGCGCTCGTCCGCGTAGGCGGAAGCCGCGAACGATGGCTTCGTCCCGTGACAGTGACTTTCCCACTCCATGCCTCCCTCCTCATAAACACAGCAACCTACAGTCCGCATACAAAACCCCTACACCATTGTTTGGGGACCCAATAACACACTTTGCTAACAGTTTTACCGACTGGGCAAATTCTCAACTTGTGTCCCGCGCAGATGACGTCATGTCGGCAACGCCTTCCGGTGACGTCACCGAACATTTTTTTTGGGAATATAATTCCCAGCCCAAGTCCAAGGTTTTTTCTCCCTTTTCAAAGGGACACTCTGGACAATATAGAGGGGAGGAGTCTGCCCGCCTCCAAACCTCCCACCACCCTCCCTTATGGTCAGTCCCTGACCACAGGGAACGGGTCTGGGATTCCCGTCTGGAGGGGGGGGCTATGGCCTATAGCTGTGTTGCGGAGGTAGCGCAGACGCTACCATTTCTTAAAACTGTCAAACCGCAACCTCCTATGAGGCCACCCTTACCTGTTTTTCGGCCCGTTAAACCGCTAGCTCCTCCTAGGCCGCCGCCACCTGTATTCCGCTTAGCTCTTCCTCGTAGACCTCCTCCACCTGTGTTTCCCCCGGCCAAGTCTCAACGGCCTTGTAGACCTCCTCCACCTGTTTTTCCCCCGGCCAAGTCTCAACGGCCTTGTAGACCTCCTCCACCTGTGTTTCCCCCGGTCAAATCACAACGACCAAGTAGACCTCCTCCACCGGTGTTCAGACTTGCGAGGTCATTACCTCCAGCACGTCCTCCACCACCGATGTTCGGCACTGTCCCTAACCTGGTTTTTACACCAAAAGTAGACTCTCGCCTGGTTTTCACACCAGAAGAGGTTCCTAACCTTGTTCCCACACCAGCTTCGGTCTCTCGCCTGGTTCACACACCAGCACCGAATCCTAGTCTGGTTCTCACGCCAGCAATCGACTCTTTCCTGGTCCTCGCACCAGCACCTGTTCCTAAGCTGGAACCCACTCCAGCACCAGCCTTAAAGCTGGAACCCAGTCCAGCATTAGCTCCAAAGCTGGAGCCCACTCTATCACCAGCTCCAAAGCTGGAGTTCGCACCAGCTCTTAAGTTGGAACCCACTCCAACACCTGCGTCGACAACTGCGGTTTCCACGCCGACTACTACGCCTTCTTCCACGACGCCGACTACTACGCCTTCTTCCACGACGGCGACGACTACGCCGACCTCCACGACGGCGACGACTACGCCAGACTCCACGACGCCGCCTTCTTCGGCTGCAGCACCTGCACCTCGGCTGCAGCCAACGCCTCCTCCTCGGCTGAAGCCAGCGCCTGCTCCTCGGCTGAAGCCAGCGCCTGCTCCTCGGCTGAAGCCAGCGCCTGCTCCTCGGCTGAAGCCAGCGCCTGCTCCTCGGCTGAAGCCAGCGCCTGCTCCTCGACTGAAGCCTGCGCCTGCTCCTCCGCCGGCCTCTGCACCTGCTCCTCGGCTGAAGCCTGCGCCTGCTCCTCCGCCGGCCTCTGCACCTGCTTCGGCTGCAGCCCCCGCACCTTCGTCTGCTGCTGCCAAGCCTCCTCCACGTCTGCCACAGGTGTGGCCTCTGCGAGGTCGTCCGCCTCGCCGTGCACCTCATCCTGCAAGGCGGCCACTGATGTGGCCTTTTCAAGGTCGGCCGCCAAAACTTTTTCGGCAGCGGCGTTCCATCCGCCGCCGCCACATTGCTATTCCTCGGTGGATTCGGGGACACGCGACCTGGTGACCCTCCGCCGTGACCTCCCTCCGCCCTCCCTTCTTCTGCGGATTTTCTTGTTGTGGGGAGGGGGTTCTAGTTTTTCTTTGCATTCTTTGTTGTATTTTTTTTGGACATCTGGTATCTGTCTCTTTTGGGGGGGGATACTGTTGTGATCCGATGGTCGGATCATCACCATATTGTTATTTTTGTTCCATTTTTATATCACTCTGCGGTTTGACATACTTAGTTCCTGTTTCGTTCGTTTCCATGGTCACTCATTAGTTTCAGCTGCTACTCTCTTTTCCAGCACACCTGTCTTTACTAATCACCACCTGTTTATAAGCCAGCGTTTTCTGTTCACTGATTGTCGGATCTTAGTTTGTTCACATACATCTGTTTACGACTTGTCTCTCACTCTCGTTTTCGCTAGCTCTCACGCTAAGCTTTATTTTTATTCCTAGCTTTCACGCTAGTTGTTTTGTATTTCCTTTTGTGTGCCCTTGGGTTTCAGTTTGTTTGTCCTAGCTTTCCATGCTAGCGCTTTTATTTGCCTTTTCTATTTGTATCAGTGTTTTTGTTCATAGCTCCTTTTGTTTAATAAATCCCTTAGTTCTTACCTTTTTGCTGTGTTCTTGCTGACGCATCCACGGAGGACCGAATCCTGCATTACAATGCCACACAAGCGTAACATTATGCCCTTTAATTACAAACCCCGTTTCCATACGAGTTGGGAAATTGTCTTAAAATACAAGAATGGGAAATAATTCCACTTTCAAAGCTTCAACAATTATTTTCCTCAGTACCCAAACATTTATTGGGTGTTGTTAAAAGAAAAGGTGATGTAACCTGAGTGGTGAACATGCCCTTTCCCAACTACTTTGGCACGTATTGCAACCATGAAAATCCAAGTTAATTATTATTTGAAAAAAACAAATAAAAGCTTATGAGTTTGAACATCAAATATCTTGTCTTTGTAGTGCATTCAACTGAATATGGGTTAAAAAGGATTTGCAAATCATTGTATTCCGTTTATATTTACATCTAACACAGTTTCCCAACTCATATGGAAACGGGGTTTGTACAAAGATCACTTTATTCTCACTCTTACTGTTACAAATGAGTCCGTATTTTAGTGTTCTGTTTATGATGTCTGAAGCTGGTGGTGTTTGATTTTTATGTACCGGTTTGTGTGTTTGTTTTTAATGGACTTTGTTGTACGTACCATCAACCTGCCGGGACTGCAGATGGAAATTAGCCTCTGGCCACAAGCTGGTACATCTGCCTTTTTATGCCCATTAATGTGCACAGTGCCATGAAACAAGCACATATAAAAATGCAACGATAATTGACACTTGTTTATTGACAAATGTTGTGTTTTATTGTTCAATTAAGGACACTTATTACGGATGTCTCGCTTGTGTGTTATTGTGTGTCCAAATAGCCAAAAGCAGGGGTCCCCAGCGTCCAAAATCCGGCCCGTGGGAAGTCCCAAGTTAAAATATTTGAATTTGAATTTTAGTTTTGTATTTTTAATTTGATTAAATCCGTCATTTCTAATCCATTTTATACTGTTTGTTACTCTCGGTGTCGCCTAGCCACCCAGGCAAATCATATTGTTTGAAAATGGATTTTCCTGTGACATCTTTGCACTCAGAATAATATATTTATTTATATATATATATATATATATATATATATATATATATATATATATATATATATATATATATATATATATATATATATATATATATATATATATATCCATCCATCCATTTTTCTACGGCTTATTCCCTTTCGGGGTCGCGGGGGGCGCTAGCGCCTATCTCAGCTACAATCGGGCGGAAGGCAGGGTACACCCTGGACAAGTCGCCACCTCATCGCAGGGCCAACACAGATAGCCGGACAACATTCACACTCACATTCACACACTAGGGCCAATTTTAGTGTTGCCAATCAACCTATCCCCAGGTGCATGTCTTTGGAAGTGGGAGGAAGCCGGAGTACATATATATATATATATATATATATATATATATATATATATATATATATATATATATATATATATATGTATATAAACAAGGTTACTGTGGTTTAGCCGCTATATATTACTCAATACCGGGGTAGAACTGAATATACAGAGGCTATTTCATCCCTACAAGCCTGTTTTGCAGATTTCCCTGCTCTTCAGGGGATTTTATTATACATTTTATTATAAAATCCCCTGTTTCGCAGGTTTCCCTGCTCTTCAGGGGATTTTATTATACATGAATTTTGTTAAAATAAAGCCCATAATGCAATTTTTTGTGGTGCCCTTTATTTTGAAAAGTACTGAAAAGTATAAAAATAATTATTTCCCTCCGTTCCAAGCAGATATTTGTCACAAAGTCAGTGAGAGGGAGGGGCCAATGTGCCAAAGTTAGCAGCAGAGAGATAGAAAGAGAGAGAGAGAGAAGACCCACTTAAGTATTGATACTAATGATGTTTAGATCAACATACGCCTGATATGAATCACAACACTGAGCATGTGTGATGAATATGTTAAAAGATATGCAGTACATGCATAAATAACTCCATCTAAACCAGTGGTGTCAAACTCATTTTAGATCAGGGGCCACATGGAGAAAAAAATCAACTCCCAAGTGGGCCGGACAGGTAAAATCACATCAGGCTGACAGCCTGGCAACTACAGGCTTTAAAGGCCTACTGAAACCCACTACTACCCACCACGCCGTCTGATAGTTTATATATCAATGATGAAATATTAACATTGCAACACATGCCAATACGGCATTTTTAGTTTACTAAATTACAATTTTAAATTGTAATTTTGTAAAATTGTAGGTTACTGTGGTTTATCCGTTATATACTGCTCAATACCGGGGTAGAAATGAATATACGTTAGGTCAGGAAAAAACACAGATGCTATTTCATCCCTACAAGCCTGTTTTGCAGATTTCCCTGCTCTTCAGGGGATTGTATTATATATTTTATTAAAAAATCCCCTGTTTCGCAGGGTTCCTTGCACTTCAGGGGATTTTATTATACATGAATTTAGTTAAAATAAAGCCCATAATGCAATTTTTTGTGGTCCCCTTTGTTTATATATATAGCCCTAAATCACAAATGTCTCAAAGGGCTGCACAAACCACTACGACATCCTCGGAAGAACCCACATAAGAGCAAGGAAAACTCACAACCAGTGGGATTCCAGTGACAATGATGACTATGAGAACCTTGGAGAGGACCTCATATGTGGGCAAACCCCCCACAGGGGACCGAAAGCAATGGATGTCGAGTACTGAAAAGTTTAAAAATAATTTTGGTACCCGAATTGGTACCAAAATGTTGGTTTCGAGACAAAAAGGCAGTAACTTTCCTAATATATTTCCAACCACTATTTGAGATTCTACCTTTAAATGTCACCCTTTCAGGGTCGCGGGGGGGTGCTGGAGACTATGTTATTATAAAATCCCCTGAAGAGCAGGGAAACCTGCGAAACAGGCTTGTAGGGATGAAATAGCCTCTGTGTTATTTCCTGACCTGATATATACTTTACAGCCCGGCCCCCGGCTACATTTTTTTAACCCAATTTCGGCCCCCGAGTCCAAAAGTTTGGGGACCCTGGCCTAAAGTCTACCATGTTTACCTTTTGTAAACGGCTTGACTAAAAACCAAGAAAATACTAAATGTACTGTTGAACAACTAAAGCTCTACATAAAACAAGAATGAGAAAGAATTCCACTTTCAAAGTTTCAACAATTAGTTTCCTCAGTTCCCAAACGTTTATTGAGTGTTGTTAAAAGAAAAGGTGATCTAACACAGTGGTGAACATGCCTTTTCCCAACTACTTTGGCACATGTTGCAGCCATGAAATACTTAGTTAATTATTATTTGCAAAAAAAAAGTAATAAACTTTATGAGTTTGAACATCGAATATCTTGTCTTTGTAGTGCTTTCAACTGAATATGAGTTGTAAATGATTTGCAAATCATTGTAGTCCGTTTATATTTACATCTAACATAATTTCCCCTACTCATATGGAAACAGGGTCTGTATGTAAATATTACATATGTTATATTTTATATTGCTACAATGGTACTTGTGAGGGATATCTTGTCTTGATTTCTTTTGTCTTGTGAATTGCATGTTTTATTTGGAAAAGTAACTCCTCTTGTTTCAGATCACTTGCCCTTCCTCTTGTGTCATCAGTCTGACGTCATCCCTGACCCCTGTTTGTTTTCCACCTGTTTCACATTCCCCTCATGTGTCATATAAGCCCACGCCTCCCCTTGTTCTGTGCCAGATTGTCTCGAGTTTTCGTGCCTGTCTCGCTTCCATGTCTATGTCCATGCCTTGCCTCGTCCCAAGCTTATTTTCCTGGATCCTGAATTCCCACGCTGCTATTTTGAGTTTGACTTTCCTCCTCCTCAGTAGAGTGAATTTTGTTATTTCGTTTTTTAACCAATGTGGTGAGTTGTTATTTTTTTCCCTACAATTCTTTCTTTCCTGAAATTTTTTGAGTGATTTTTTGCTAACCATTATTAGATTAGGATTAAGTGTAGACATTTTCATAGTCATTGTTTTCTTCCTCCTGTTGGAGCGTTTTATGTTAATAAGTTTTATAGCAGATACGGCGCAAATTATAGTTTGTCTTTGTCTTTGTATTTCCCTCCTTTCAGGAGTGATTCTCGGTTATTCCCTTTTTTGTGGACAGTTTTTGTTATTTGTAGATATTGTATTACTCTGACTCTGGAGGTGAAAGACCCGTCAAAATAAAAGTATGCCGACTCTGCATCTGAGTTCATTTCATTGTCCAAGCCTGACATTACTTAACACCTGCATTATCTTTTCCATCCTTACCCTTTCCATCCTTCGAAACTGAGCTACTCTGTGGATCAATTACCCTCGTGCATCCACAAAGTTTGTCTAAGTCTATACCAGTATTAGTATAGTACTGCAATACTAATGAGTCATATTCGGTACTATACCTTCCTCTAAAAAGTGCCGGTCCACCACGATATTTTTTAGAGTCACAAAATCTTCTTTTGTTTTTTTTTTATTGGTCTTATGTTAATAAACTCTGGAAATATGTCCCTGGACACATAAGGACTTTGAATATGACCAATGTATGACTACATGGTATCGGATCAATACCTAAATTTGTGGTGTCATCCAAAACTAATGTAAAGTATCTAACAACAGAAGAATATGTGATTATTCGATTTTAACAGAAGTGTAGATAGAAGATGTTAAAAGACAATGTAAGCAGATATTAACAGTAGATGAACAAGTAGATTAATCATCTATTTTTTACCGCTTGTCCTTAATAATTTTGACAAAATAAAAAAATGGAAAATATGTTACTGCATATGTCAGGAGACTATATAGTTTGTTTACTTACTACTAAAAGACATGTTGTCTTGTATGTGTCACAGTTATTTGGTGTCGAACCCCAAGATGCAGAGAAAGAGGCAAGCATTTGGTAAGTAAACATGATTTAATGAAATACTAAGACTAAAACAAAACCAAAAGGGTTCAAACAAAAAGCGCGCACATGGGCGGAATAACAAACTAAGGGTCTTTAGCATAGAAGCTAACAAGAAACAAAAAAGGACCTAGCGTGGAAGCTAGCTGGTAGCAAACAGGAAAAACTGGAAATGGCTAATGCTAACAAAAACAGCTTACCACTACGACGACCAGGACAAAATGTAGCACGACAGGTAGTAGCTGAAACAAAACGACACGACAAGAGCGACATGTGACAACGACAACACAAATGACAATACAATGATCCAGCAAGTGACACCAGACAAAGCAGGTACAAATAGGAGCGGGCTGATTGGCAACTGGTGTGGCCAGGTGCCAATCAGTCGCAGCTGAGGAGGAACACAGCACTCAGGGAACAAGACAGGAAGCTGACAAAGTAAGAGCACTAGACAGGAACTAAGGACAGGAAATACGAAACACAGAGGAAAAACACAAATGCAGAGGAAAAAACTAAAACATAAACAAACTGTCAGGGGAAAGCCTGACAGTATGTTCACTATTTTATTTAAGGACAAACTTGCAATAAGAAACATATGTTTAAAGTACCGTAAGATTTTTTGTTAAAATAAAGCCAATAATGCAGTTTTTTGTGGTCCCCTTTATTTAGAAAAGTATCGAAAAGTATCCAAATACATTTTAATACCAGTACCAGTACCAAAATATTGGTAATGTCTACCAAACAATACTATCTCCCTCCGTTCCAAGCAGATATTTGTCACAAAGTCAGTGAGAGGGAGGGGCCAATGTGCCAAAGTTAGCAGCAGAGAGAGAGAGAAGACCCACTTAAGTATTGATACTAATGATATTTAAATCAACATACGCCTGATTTGAATAACAACACTAAGCATTTGTGATGAATATGTTTAAAGACATTCTGTAAAATATGTAATACCATACGCAGTACATGCATAAATAACTCCATCCAAACCAGTTGTGTCAAACTCATTTTAGATCAGGTGCCACATGGAGAAAAAAATCAACTCCCAAGTGGGCCGGACTGGTAAAATCACATCAGGCTGACTGCCTGGCGACTACAAGCTTTAAAGGCCTACTGAAACACACTACTACCCACCACGCAGTCTGATAGTTTATATATCAATGATTAAATATTAACATTGCAACACATGCCAATACGGCCTTTAAGTTTACTAAATTACAATTTTAAATTTCCCGGGAGTTTCGTCTTGAAAACGTTGTGTAATGATGACGTGTACGCAAGAGGTCACAGGTTTTAAGGAAATATGAGCGCTGCACACACACACAGCTAAAAGTCGTCCGCTTTAACGGCATAATTACACAGTATTTTGGACATCGGTGTTGCTGAATCTTTTGCAATTTGTTCAATTAATAATGGAGAAGTCACAGTTGAAAGATGAGTTGGGAAGCTTTAGCCTTCAGCCACACAAACACACGGTGATTCCTTGTTTAAAATTCCCGGAGGTGAAACTTTCCTATGGATCAGAGCGCGGTCAAGCCAACATGGATCCCTACCAAATGTCAACCGGCAGGTTTCGGTGAAAAAATTGTGGTTAAAAAGTCAGTTCTTTCCTGAGAAAAGCTGAGCTTGTGCCGTCCATAGCTGCCGTAGACTCCCCTGAGACATTGGCGTCAAGACACCCGTGGAGGCACCCTTCCGACTATCAGGTACTAGTTAACTCACTAAAACACTAGCAACACAATAGAAAGATAAGGGATTTCCCAGAATTATCCTCGTAAATGTCTCTAAAAACATCGGAATCCGTCCCAATGCAATCGCGTTTTTTTTTAATCATTTTTTTTTTCTAGTCAGTCGCTATCAATATCCTCAAACACAAATTTTTCATCCTCGCTCAAATTAATGGGGAAATTGTTGTTTTCTCGGTCCGAATAGCACTTTTTGTTGGAGGCTCCCATTAAAAATAATATGAATATATGAGGAGCCATCAACATGTGACATCATTGTCTGCGACTTCCAGTAGAGGCAGGGCTTTTCTCTTAGCACCGAAAGTTGCGAATTTTATCGTGGATGTTCTCTACTAAATCCTTTCAGCAAAAATATGGCAGTATCGCAAAATGATCCAGTATGACACATAGAATGGACCTGCTATCCCCATTTAAATAAGAAAATCTCATTTCAGTAGGCCTTTAATAGTGCTTTGGTGCTTGAAAACAGGTGCGTGAGTCCAAATGAACCAGGTGTGTGACAAGACAGGTGAAAACTAATTGGTAGTCATGGAAACTAAAACAGCAAAAACAGGAAATAACACAGTCAAAAACAAAACAGAACATAACTAAACAGAACATGATCACAAAGACATGACAGCAGATGTAAATGAGCTATTTAGCTATAATCTGGTACGGAACATATCAGTCTTTGAGCTTAATGTTTCTGTGCATTGTCCCTTCAAATAAAGACTAAATTAAACAAAAAATTTCAGGTTAATTTTTATACTTGGCAAACTCATACCGTACCGGTCCGTACGATTGACACCCCTGATCTAATCTGTCAGAATGATGGCGTTAAAGTTAGACGTATCAGTCATGGAATCATGTTTACCAGCCTGCCTTATTATGTCGGGATCATCGCGTGTGTCGCCAACTCGCATGCAAATATATCCGTTATTGTGACGGAGCCATTTACTTTGCATTCTCTCGGTACAATTCCGTTAATTAGTACCGCAGTTGATATTAACAACACAATATTGAGAGATTACGGGGAGGAGAAGTCTGCAGAGATGCGTAGACAATGTGAGCGGGGGCGGAGGGGCTTGGGGGGGTGGGGTGAGGGGTAAAAACGTTAACATGAGCGTGGCGGTGATTGAAATTTACAGATGGTTATGAAGCTGAAGCAGATGGCGTGTCAGATTGATTATGGTTGCCAGTGTTGCGTGATAGTTTCAATGAGAACACGGAGCTCTCCCCTCATTAAAGATGACACGTGGTGATGGAGACATGTCCGCTTGCAGGGTTTATGTCATTGTCCATTTAGGGCCAGTCAGCCATTGCTGGGAGACCGATTATGCTCGTGCATAAAAGTGGTCCTCCACTTGAAATTATGCACTGGAATATTGCTGCACTGCAGCGAGTGGATGGAAGAACTCACAACCCAGTGGGATGTCAAAGTGAATGACTATGAAAAACCTTGGACCGGATGCAATGGACGTCGAGTGGGTCTAGGATAATATCGTAAAGTCCAGTCCATAGTGGATCTAACATAATAGTGAGAGTCCAGTCCATAGTGGGGCCAGCAGGAGACCATCCCGAGCGGGGATGGGTCAGCAGTGCAGAGATGTGCCCAACCGATGCACAGGCGAGCGGTCTATCCCGGGTCCTGACTCTGGACAGCCAGCACTCTATTCATGGCCACCGGACCTGTGCCCCCCCACCCCTCCACAAGGGAGAGGGGGGCAGAGGAGAAGAGAAAAGAGACGGCAGATCAACTGGTCTAAAAAAAGGGGTCTATTTAAAGGCTTAAATGAGTTTTAAGATGGGACTTAGATGTTTCTACTGAGGTAGAATCTCTAACTGTTACCGGGAGGGCATTCCATAGTACTGAAGCCCGAATAGAAAACACTCTATAGCCCGCCAACTTTTTTGAAGACTCTGGGAAAATTATGCACTGGAATATTGCTGTGAGTGGATGTCATCGAGTAATGTTGGCAGGCAAGTTTTTGCAATGTTGTCCCAACTGTGTTGTTGCAGAACTCACTGATATCAGTTCTCTAGCGAGACAAACGCTGCATGTTTGTGGAGCCAACGTATTCTTCCGCCGTGCACGCTTTCAATCAATCAATCAGTTATTTATATTGCCCTAAATCACAAGTGTCTCAAAGGGCTGCACAAACCACAACCACATCCTCGGTTCAGAGCCCACCTAGGGCAAGGAAGAACTCACAAGCCAGTGGGATGTCAATGTGAATGACTATTAGAAACCTTGGACCAAATGCAATGGACGTCGAGTGGGTCTAGGATTATATCGTAAAGTCCAGTCCATAGTGGATCCATCCATCCATCCATCCATTTTCTACCGCTTATTCCCTTTCGGGGTCGCGGGGGGCGCTGGCGCCTATCTCAGCTACAATCGGGCGGAAGGCAGGGTACACCCTGGACAAGTCGCCACCTCATCGCAGGGCCAACACAGATAGACAGACAACACTCACACTCACATTCACACACTAGGGCCAATTTAGTGTTGCCAATCAACCTATCCCCAGGTGCATGTCTTTGGAAGTGGGAGGAAGCCGGAGTACCCGGAGGGAACCCACGCATTCACGTGGATCTAACATAATAATTAGAGTCCAGTCCATAGTGGGGCCAGCAGGAGACCATCCCGAGCGGGGATGGGTCAGCAGTGCAGAGATGTCCCCAACCGATGCACAGGAGAGCGGTCTACCCCGGGTCCTGACTCTGGACAGCCATTCATGGCCACCGGACTTGTGCCACCCCCCCACCCCCCCGTGAAGGGGGGTAGAGGAGAAGAGAAAAGAGACGGCAGATCAACTGGTCTAACTGGTTTAGTTTACTAAATTACAATTTTAAATTTCCTGCGGAGTTTCTTGTTGAAAACGTCGCAGAATGATGACGCGCTTGTGACGTTATTGGTTGGAGGGGACATATTAGCCCAGCACCACTTTACAGCTAAAAATCGTCTCTTTTCATCGCTTAATTACACAGTAATTTGGACATCTGTGTTGCTGAATCTTTTGCAATTTGTTTAATTAATAATGGAGACTATAAATAAGAATGCTGTTTGTGGAAAGCGGTGGATTGCAGCTGCCTTTGGCACCGAGACACAGCCGGTGTTTCTTTGTTTTTTTGTGAAGCTTTAACACAGAGCAGTCAAGCGAACATGTTTCTCTACGTCAACCAGCGTGTTTTTGGATGGGAAAATTGTGATATTAAGTTGGCTCGTACCGGAGACATCAGTGGATTACTGGACCTCCTCCTGCAGCACCTGTCAAAAAAGGCAGCTGTGAGCTTGGCTCCTCCATGGTTTCATCAAAGACACTGGCGTTCGCCGCAGCCATCCGACTTTGAGGTATGACTTTACAATCTCACAAAAACACTATTAAAACAATAAGCAGATAAGGGATCTTCCAGAATTATCCTAGTAAATGTGTCTAATTACATCTGAAACGCTCACACTGCTGCCGCCCGGAGCCGTCGCTTTTTCTTTTTTTTCTTTTGGTTTTGTGCTTCACTCTTACTTTCCTTATCCACAAATCTTTCATCCAAGCCCAAATCAATCGTCGCTTTCTTGGTCCGAATAGCTCTTGCTGCTTGAGGCTATGATTGTAAACAATGTGAGGATTTGAGGAGCCCTCACCCCGGTGACGTCACACGCACATCGTCTGCTACTTCCCGTAAAGGCAAGGCTTTTTTATTAGTGACCAAAAGTTGCGAACTTTATCGTGGATGTTCTCTACTAAATCCTTTCAGCAAAAATATGGCAATATCGCGAAATGATCAAGTATGACACATAGAATGGACCTGCTATCCCCGTTTAAATGAGAAAATCTCATTTCAGTAGGCCTTTAAAAGCTAGAGTATACACATGAGTTTTAAGATGGGACCTAGGTTCTTCTACTGAGGTAGCATCTCAAACTGTTACCGGGAGGGCATTCCAGAGTACTGGAGCCCGAATAGAAAACGCTCTATAGCCCGCAGACTTTTTTTGGCGCTCTGGGAATCACTATTAAGCCGGAGTTCTTAGAACGCAGATTTCTTGCCGGAACATATGATACAATACAATCGTCAAAATAGGATGGAGCTAGACCGTGTAGTATTTTATACGTAAGTAGTAAAACCTTTAAGTCCCATCTTAAGTGCACAGGAAGCTAGTGCAGGTGAGCCAGTATAGGCGTAATATGATCAAACTTTCTTGTTGTTGACAAAAGTCTAGCAGCCGCATTTTGTAACAACTGTAATCTTTTAATGCTAGACATAGGGAGACCTGAAGATAATAGGTTACAGTAATCGAGACGAGATTTGCTCAATAACCTTAAGTCCTTGAAAAAAAAAACGCTTATGGACCAAAATGATGTTGTTAATAATCTATGGCCATGAAACTAAGGATGGGTGACGATCGAAATTTTGGTATTGATGCAATACCAAGTAAAAATAGGACTACCATCACCAATACAGATACTTTTCACGAGTGTAATGATGGAAGTCATTTTTTTAGCTCAGTGGTTAGCAACTTGCCTCAGCACGGCTGCAGGTGATCTGCAATCAGCGCACCTGTGTTTGATGAGCGAGCTGCCTTCTTAAGCCTGCACAACCTACCATCCCGGTCCGGAAGATAATCTACTGTTACCTTTGTAAGCACCCCATGTCTGGTTTCCATCCCGCGAACTCGCTCTCCCGCTGTGACTTCCTTGTTTCCATTGTGTCAGATGTTCCTGTTGTTTTACCGCAGCGCTTCCAGTGTTCTTCTGTGATCCCCTGTTGTTCTCCTTTCTTCCCGTACTGCCATTTTAGATTCTCAACTTACGCTTAGACACGGACCTCACGACTCCCCTCTCTCGCCCTGGCTTGTCCCTCCTCTCGCCCCAAAACAAAATCAGGTAACACACTACAGCTAATAACACATATAGCCACACACCACTTAGACTTTTGGATTTTGTCTTAAAGGGCAGAGCGGGGCAGAGACAGAGCCAGAGAGCGGGGGCAGTGGATTGAATGTTAATCAAGGCATACTAAGTCAACAGCCGTACAGGTCACACTGAGAGTGGCCGTATAAACAAGTTTAACACGGTTACAAATATGCGCCGCAAAGTGAACCCACACCAAACAAGAATGACAAACACATTTTGGGAGAACAGCCGCACCGTAACACAACACAAACACAACAGAACAAATACCCAGAGCCCCTTGTAGCACTAACTCTTCCGGGATGCTACAATCTACACCCCCTGCTACCACCAAACCCCGCCCCCATCTCTCCAATTCGGAGGTCTCAAGGTTGGCAAGTATGAAGTATTGTTGACAGTTTTTGAATGCAGTTTTTGGATGCATTTTCAAATAGATTGTAGTGGTAGAATTGATTGTGCCCAATGGCTGGATTGTTTGCCAACAAAGACGAGCACATTTTTATGTGTTAAAAAGCGAAAACAAAAAACTAAAACCTTTTTCTGTTCATGTCCCTCATAAGTATCCTGAACAATACGCAAAAATAAAATTAAAAAGTGCAGTTCCCCTCTCACTTTGATTTTACAGTTCACATTCCCCTGTTTCCTTTACTCACATGCTTTCTCAGCAATGTCGGTTTTTTGGCAGTTGTAGACTGACCATACATCCTCTTTTCCCCGGACATGTCCTCTTTTGTGGGGTTGTCCGGGCGGGGTTTCTTAAATGCCTCAAATGCCTGGCATTTTGAGTCAGTGTTGCGTGTATTTTCAATGTACGGTCAGGATTGAGAAGGGGTTTAAAACAAAACAAATTGTGAAGATGTGCGCATGCAACAGCATTCTTGAGGAAGGGGGCGGGGCAAAGACAGAGCGAGAGAGCAGGGTAGTGGATTGAATGTTAATCAAGGCATACTTGGTCAACAGCCATACAGGTCACACTGAGGGTGGCCGTATAAACAAGTTTAACACGGTTACAAATATGCGCCGCAATGTGAAGCCACACCAAACAAGAATGACAAACACATTTCGGGAGAACATCTGCACCGTAAGACAACACAAACACAACAGAACAAATACCCATAACCCCTTGTAGCACTAACCCTTCCGGGATGCTACATTCGACACCCCCTGCTACCACCAAACCCCGCCTCCATCTCTCCAATTCGGAGGTCTCAAGATTGGCAAGTATGAAGTATTGTTGACAGTTTTTGAATGCAGTTTTTGGATGCATTTTCAAATAGATTGTAGTGGTAGAATTGATTGCGCCCAATGGCTGGATTGTTTGCCAACAAAGACGAGCACATTTTTATGTGTTAGAAAGCGAAAACAAAAAAATAAAACCTTTTTCTGTTCATGTCCCTCATAAGCATCCTGAACAATACGCAAAAATAAAATTAAAAAGTGCAGTTCTCCTCTCACTTAGATTTTACAGTTCACATTTCCCTCTTTCCTTTACTCACATGCTTTCTCAGCAATGTCGGTTTTTTGGCAGTTGTAGACTGACCATACATCCTCTTTTCCCCGGACATGTCCTCTTTTGTGGGGCTGTCCGGGCGGGGTTTCTTAAATGCCTCAAATGCCTGGCATTTTGAGTCAGTGTTGCATGTATTTTCAATGTACGGTCGGGATTGAGAAGGGGTTTAAAACAAAACAAATTGTGAAGATGTGCGCATGCAACAGCATTCTTGAGGAGGGGGGCGGGGCAAAGACAGAGCGAAAGAGCGGGGTAGTGGATTGACTGTTAATCAAGGCATACTTGGTCAACAGCCATACAGGTCACACCGAGGGTGGCCGTATAAACAACAATAACACGGTTACGCCACACTGTGAACCCACACCAAACAACAATGACAAACACATTTCAGGAGAACATCTGCACCGTGACACAAAATAAACACAACAGAACAAATACCCAGAACCCCTTCCAGCACTAACTCTTCCAGGACGCTACAATATAGACCCCTCAGCAATGTCGGTTGTTTTGTCATTTGCTCATTCTTGTAGATATCTAAATAATTAATGAACCATTTTGTTTGATGAGAATCAGTTGATATTTCTTCCAAGTGAACGTTTTGCTTCTTTATATTTATTTGTGGACGTGGAGTATGATGATGTACTTGTATTAGGGCTGCTGTTTTTATTGGAGCTGTGGGGATGGTGAAAAACATGTTCTATCATCCTCCGGCGATGGCTGATTGCACTCCTGGTGAGAGGCTGATTTTGGTGACAGCCCTCTTAAGTCATCTGGTACAACTAATAATAGTAGCCGGGGTTATAGTGGATCATTGACGGTAAACGATCTCGCAGGCTTTTAGGAGAATGAGGTAGTCAATCTGCGCCGCATCCATCACATCAGAGGTATCACATAATCAAACATGGTGTTACTTACTGAGGCGGCCTCACTGCACACCCGCGTTGCCAGATGGGAAAAGACACATTTTGGTACAGAAGGCTTGACATTATTGTGTTTTGAGGAAAATTACCGTCATACCCAATATGACTTTGCCGAGGACCATCTGCTCGGGTAAAACATGACCGTGTATCGATGATATCATTAAGGTTGTCAGAGTTATAGGAGTCGATATCGATACATATTGCCACTAGGTGTGGTGAAATTTGTCCTCTGCTTTTGACCCATCCCCTTGTTCACCCCCTGGGAATTGAAAGGAGCAGTGAGCAGCAGCGCTGGCCACGCTCGGGAATCATTTGGTGATTTAAGCCCCAATTCCAACCCTTGATGCCCATTTTTTTTAGTCTTTGGTATGACTCGGCTGGGGTTTGAACTCACACCCTACCGGTCTCAGGGCGGACACTCTAACCAGAAGGCCACTGAATGTTGATACCGTGGAAGTTCCTCGGACCACCATTGACCAACATGAAAGCTCCTTTTCAGGGTTTTAGACACGGTTTTATTAATCAAAAATGTCTCTTTGTTGTGGTTTTCCGCAAGCCTTTCTTTTTTTGTCTCTTGCTCCAGCTCCACCACCTCTCTCTTTCCCCGGCTGCTGCCTTTTACAGAACGACAGGTGATTAGATATGCAGGTCCAGGTGGGCCATCTACGCACCTGTCGCTGATCTCACGGCCGGTCCTGGCACACCCCGCTTTGCTGCAGGTCCGCAGGCCACGCCACCCACCATAGATACATATTCAAGACCACAATAAAAATAAAAAAAAACTGACCCCATGTACTTTTAAATTCACTATTTTTTAGAAAAGTGTTGCAAAGTGTTAAGAATTTCAGATCACTGTGCTATAAATATTTTTGCACAGAATTTAAATAGCATTGTCAGCTGCTACAATGTAGACAGAACAGCTCTGTTTTAACCTCCAAGTTTATCAAAAAAGAACAATACTCTGCTTAAAGGGGAACTGCACTTTCTTGGGAATTGCTTCTCGTTCACAATTATTATAAAGAGCATGAAGATGGATGGATTTTTTTTAATGCATTCTAAATATCAAATACATGTAAATAAAAGTCAGCTTACAGCAAAGCCAATTGGAGCTCCACTATTCCGCCCATAAAATCCGATAACCACTCAGAAATGGCCAACAATACTCCATTTACATTTGGTGACTTGAATATTAACCAAGTATTAGTAATATTGTTATTATGAGCACAAACGCAGACTGACTATTTATAGCGGTGCTTCGATCAATACTGTGTGTCCCTATGCAATGTTTCCCCCAGAAAATGTGTTAGTTAAGGTGTTGTCTCTCCAGGGGGAAGGGGGTGGGTGTAAGGAACAGCGTAACTCGGCCTGTCACCATAATGTTTCCATCTCATCGCTGCCACCACAGCCCGGGGGGGTGTGATAGCAAAATTACTTGTACTCGTTTTAATTGATGATGTTCTTTGAACGGGTCACCAAAAGTTGTTTATTGGGCTCAGGAATGTGACACTTAGCAAGAGATCTATTATCTGATCAAGCTCTGTCTCCTGTGTCTTTGATGTAACATGTGGACTTTAGTTGACCTGGGCATATGTGTTATCTATTCTTGACCCCCAACAGAGCTAAATTGTTCCCCTTTCCTGAGTGACCTCCCCTTCTGGGCAAACGACACCCTCTCCTTCTTCACAGGACTTTGGGTATTCATTGCACTGGTGTACTTTATGTAAATGAGCATGGAGGGTGGGACTTCTGAGAATGTATAATTGTCATGTCAAATTCTAAAGGAGTTAGAACAAGCTGGAACGAACGGATCTGTCGTTCTGGTTTGGTCTCGCTTTGCAAAGCTTGTTATTATTTGTTTGTTACTTTAATAAATCTTTTTAAAGCTATTTGTCACTAAAGGATCGTCTTTAAGAAATGTCCACGCCAGGGGCAATAGACTACAAACTGCAGTGAAGTAGGCCGGCTTCGTCGCGTGAAGAAGCCTAAAATATTGCTTGTGTTTTCCGCTTCATATGCTGAATGCCGATATACTATATATATCTCGATATTTTTTCCGTAAATTAAAAAACAATACACAAAACAGTCCTATTTATCTGAGATACTAAGTATGTAATTATTATGACTTAGTTAGTCAATATTTTGACTTACTAAATTACTAAGTCAAAAATATTGACTTAATAATTCAAATTAATGACTTAATGTCAGTAAGCGTTTGCAATAAGCGGTTAAAAGTGGGGCCAAATGATGACATATGCTCAGCTCATCATCATTTTTCTCCTCTGTTGACAGTATAACAAAATAAGTCACACTTATATTCAGTAACAATAACAGTTTTATAAAAAGTTTTAGAAAAAGTTCAAAATGACCTCTTGTATATAATGTAAACATAAATAATGCCTCAAAAAAGGTTAATTAAATGTATACAAAATCACAAGTATCTCAAAGGGCTGCACAAGCCACAACGATATCCTCGGTTCAGAGCCCACAAAAAACGGCAAGGAAAAACTCACAACCCAGTGGGATGTCTATGTAATTGACTATGAGAATCCTTGGAGAGGACTGCAGATGTGGGTGACACCCCCACCCCTCTAGGGGAGACCCGTTGCAATGGACGTCGAGTGGATCCAACATAATACTGTGAAAGTCCAGTCCATAGTGGATCTAAAATAATAGTGGGAATCCAGTCCATGGGAGGAGCCAGTAGGAGACCATCCCGAGCAGAGACAGGTCAGCAGTGCAGAGATGTCCCCAACCGATGCACAGGCAAGCGGTCCAACCTCGGGTCCTGACTCTGGACAGCCAGCACTTGATCCATTGCCAATGGACCTGTGCCCCCTCCTTCCAAAAGGGAGAAGGGGGCAAAGCAGAAAATAAAATAAACGGCAGATCAACTGGTCTAAAAAGGGGGTCTGTTTAAAGGCTAGAGTAAACAAATGAGTTTTAAGATGGGACTTAAATGCTTCTACTGAGGTAGCATCTCTAATTGTTACCGCATTCCATAGTACTGGAGCCGGACAATCAAACAACAGCAGGACTACTACTCAATAACATAGGTGATCATCTGCCTGTATTCAGCATTTTCCACAATTTCTTTGAAAAGAAAAGAACATTAAAGCAGTTCAATATAGATTAGTCTGACACCAAACACCAGAAACTATGGCAGCATTCAAGTCTGAGTTCTGTGCTCAAGACTGGGGGGAGGTGTATACCTCCACAGACCCAGATGAGGCATATGAAACTTTTCTTGACATTTTCATGAAAGTGTATGATAAGCACTGTCCAATTCAAAAACATCAAGGACAGCACTGTTAAGGACAAACCCTGGATCACAAGGGGAATAGTCAAGTCCTGCAAAAAGAAAAAAATATCTTTACAGAAAATGTTTAAAGTGTCATGGCGCGGACTCAAACCCACGTTTCTTCGGCAGCTGGACCTGCCAGCACGGTGACAGCACACTAAGACACGACCCTGCTCACGCTGAGCTCAGCACGCCCAGGCAGCGACGAGCCTGCAGACAATATGTAATCAGCACACATAGATTTGAGACCAGTTGACCGGAGGAACCTTTGCTAGATCATCGCCAACCTTCCAGTAAGCATCAGGTCTGGCATTCCCTTCCCCATGCTTTACTCGCCTTTGTTTTGCTCTCTCTCTCTCCGTGTCTCCCTGGTTCACGTCCCTTGTGTCTTCCACAGCGCCTCCCCTGTCTTCCGTAATCGTGACTGGTCACCTGACATCCATCCAGATTCTTGACTGCCTCCCTGGATCCACGACTTCCCTGCTCAGACCCAGACCACGCTGCCTCGCTCCTGCCCTCGACCTGCCTCTTCGCCTTACCCCTCTTGATTCGACGAAAGATACAACTAACACTCACAGACAACAATCCCTGGCAACATTTACATTATTGATATAACACGTAGTCTATCCTCATTCACTTAGAGTAGCATACACACGCCACGTAATCATCAAAGGTTTAAATAAACCTTTTGAAACCGCAGTTCTGCCCTGGTTGTCGCCTCCTTCCCATAAAGCACAGAACCAAAGAAACTGAAGTAAAATATAAAACGTACAAAAATAAGTAAACACAAATAATAAAGCACAGCAAAAGAACACATTTCTGTAACCTATTAGAACAAGTTGAAAATTGCATTCCGGGTACGTGGAAAGTTTTAAAGGGTATCATTAAAAAGAAAACATGACAATTAAGGAACATCCAAGCTATTTCATAGGAAATAATCAAGCTATAATCACTCTAAGTAAATAACAGATGCTTTTAACACCTTCTTCGTGAATGTTGGACCCAATTCAGCAAATTAAATTGTACAACCCGAAAACAGGGTCAGATTTACTGAACAAACCATTTAAAGCATCTTCGAGTAGTTTTGTAATTTCTCCTGAAATCACAGAAATTGGAAATTCTCAGAAAAACAAGAAGTCAACAGACTGCTGTGACTCTGACATTTTTCTGATCAAAGAAATTGTTGATTTCATAGCTGTTCCCTTCACTTACGCATGTCAAATTTCTTCGATGAAAGGTGTCTTTCCAATGAAGTTATTCCCATCTTACTATAGGCCTATTTCTTTACTCTCACAATTTTCAAAAGTCCTTGAAAAATTATTTGTATCAAGATTAGACAGTTTTATTGATAAGTGAACACCAATACGGTTTTCCATCAAGGCCTTTGACACCATCGATCACATGTTACTTTTAAACAAAATGCAGAGGTATAGTGTCAGAGGTCTTGCTCATGATCGGGTGAAAAGTTATCTTGGATGCAGAGGACAATAGGCGCGTATGAACAATGTAGATTCAGATGTAAGATTATAACACATGGAGTTCCACCAGGTTCTGTACTGGGACTAAAATAGTCTTTATTGTATATTAATGATATCTGTAAAGTCTTTGAAAAAAACTCAACTGTATTCTCTTTGCTGATGATACAAGCATGTACTGTTCTGGGCAAGACCTTGGACAGCACCTAGAGACTGTAGACAGTGAAGTCCACATACTAGAGCAGGGGTAGGGAACCTATGGCTCGCGAGCCGGATGTGGCTCTTTTGATGACTGCATCCGGCTCTCAAGTAAATCCCAGCTGACATTGCTTGACACGATAAGTAATGAATAATTCCACTTGTTAAAAATAATGTTCAAAATATAAACCATTCTCATGCATTTTTAATCCATCTATCCGTTTTCTACCGCACCTGTTCAAGAAGTTGCGTTAATGGTAAGAAGTTATTTATTTATTATTGGTTAGTGTGGGGCTTGCCCTCCTGGGGGTTCTTCAGACCACCAAGCACCGACATGAAAGCCTGTTTCAGGGTTACAATATTGTTTTATTTTTCAATAAGTCTGTCAGTTGCTTTCCAGCAATTGTATTTTTCTCTTTCGTTCTCGCTCATGCTCTGGCTCCAGCCCCAACCCCGTCTCTCCTCCTGGCTGCTGCTTATAAGAGAGTGACAGGCATACTTGCCAACCTTGAGACCTCCGATTTCAGGAGGTGGGGGGATGGGGGGGCGTGGTCGGGGGTGGGGCGCAGACGTGTGGTTGGGGCTGGGGGAGTGGTTAAGAGGGGTGGCGTATATAAATATATATATATATATATATATATATATATATATATATATGTATGAAATACTTGACTTTAAGTGAATTCTAGCTTTATATATTTATTTTATTATATATACAAATAAAAGAAATAGTTGAATTTCAGACGGCACCTATCAAATACACAGTAATAAAAACACAGTTGTTCTATTAACTGTACTGTGCTTGCTGGTTACTAAAAAACAACAACAACACTTACCTTTCACTATTTGAGTAACCTTTGTTCTGCCATTTGTGTATTGGCGAGCGATCTCCGAATCCGGGAACATCCTTCACGGATTTGTTGTAGATATCCGCAAATGAGAACGGGATGTTGATTCCAGCTATCAGCATAGCTAGCCATCTTTGCCTCAGCATAAAGACACCATCGGGTCTTCATTTTGCAATATGGGCCATAATACTGGATTGTGAACGATGCTGCGCTGCGGACGCTTTGTGCTTTGCTGACTGACCGTTCATGGCTGAGTATATCCGTTCACTGTGTTCAATGGAGAAGTCTGTTCTACAAAATTTACAGGCAACATAGCCCTTCCCCTTCGAACTCTCCTGGATAAACTGAAATTCTTGTTTCCAATCGTTCTGGAACTTGCAAGCGTATTTCTTCATTTTGCTCGTCGAAGGTGTAATATATTGGGTTGGAGTCAATAACCAGGCGACGTGATGAAGTTACGTCTCTTTCCTGTGGGCTTCAGAACAGACATTCTATTCTATGTACAGTAGATGGCAGTATTGTCCTGTTTAAGAGGGTCACAACATTGAGTCAGGTTCTCATGGAGCTGGAGTGGGTGTGGCCTCTAGCTCTGTCTGAATTTCGGGAGATTTTCGGGAGAAAATTTGTCTTGGGAGGTTTTCGGGAGAGGCGCTGAATTTCGGGAGTCTCCCGGAAAATCCGGGAGGTTTGGCAAGTATGGTGACAGGTGATTAGATAACAAGGCCCAGGTGGGCCATCCACGCACCTGTCGCTGATTTCGAGGCCGATCCTGGCAACACCCCGCTTAGCTACAGGCCACAGCCCCTCCACGGTTAAGTTTCAGAATAGCAATGTTATTACAAAGAATAAGAGACCTATTATACTCTAGAAATGTTTGTCTTACCTAAAAGTGCACGTGTTTAGTTGTGTTCATTGTTGAAAAAAATATTAGATGGCTCTTACGGAAATACATTATAAAATATTTGGATTCTTGGCTCTCTCAGCCAAAAAGGTTCCCGACCCCTGTACTAGAACAATGGTTTGATGCCAATAAACTATCAATCAACCAGAGGTGTGGACTCGAGTCACATGACTTGGACTCGAGTCATGAGTTTCGATGACTTTAGACTCGACTGGACAAAATGTAAAGAGACTTGCAACTCAACTTGGACTTTAACATCAACGACTCGTGACTTCATTTGGGCTTGAGTCTTTTGACTTGACAAGACTTGCTACTTTTCCCAAAACCTACAGATTAAACAGTTATCCAGGAGCGCTCCGTATCTTTCATCGTGTACGTGTGTGTCGGTCAGCGCGTGTGCTGTCAGAACAACATCCTATAAAATTACATCCACGTTGTTTTCATCCCACAGCATTCATCCAATCAAATGACAGAGAAGTTAGGAAAGGTGGCCGTAAATACTGATAAAGTTGAGGAATGCTCATCAAACACTTATTTGGAACATCCCACAGTTGTGCAGGCTAATTGGGAACAGGTGGGTGCCATGATTGGGTATAAAAACAGCTCCCCAAAAAATGCTCAGTCGTTCAGAAGAAAGGATGGGGCGAGGTACACCCCTTTGTCCACAACTGCGTGAGCAAATAGTCAAACAGTTTAAGAACAACGTTTCTCAAAGTGCAATTGCAAGACATTTAGGGATTTCAACATCTACGGTCCATAATATCATCAAAAGGTTCAGAGAATCTGGAGAAATCACTCTACGTAAGCGGCATGGCCGGAAACCAACATTGACTGACCGTGACCTTCGATCCCTCAGACGGCACTGTATAAAAAACTACATCAATCTCCAAAGGATATCACCACATGGGCTCAGGAACACTTCCGAAAACCACTGTCACTACATACAGTTCGTCGCTACATCTGCAAGTGCAAGTTAATGCTATACTATGCAAAGCGAAAGCCAAATATCAACAACATCCAGAAACGCCGCCGGCTTCTCTGGGCCCGAGATCCTCTAAGATGGACTGATGCAAAGTGGAAATGTGTTCTGTGGTCTGACAAGTCCACATTTCAAATTGTTTTTGGAAATATTCGACATCGTGTCATCCGGACCAAAGGGGAAGCGAACCATCTAGACTGTTATCGACGCAAAGTTCAAAAGCCAGCATCTGTGATGGTATGGGGGTGCATTAGTGCCCAAGGCATGGGTAACTTACACATTTGTGAAGGTACCATTAATGCTGAAAGGTACATTCAGGTTTTGGAACAACATATGCTGCCATCTAAGTGCCGTTTTTTTCATGGACGCTCCTGCTTATTTCAGCAAGACAATGCCGAGCCACATTCAGCACGTGTTACAACAGCGTGGCTTCGTAAAAAAAGAGTGCAGGTACTTTTCTGGCCCACCTGCAGTCCAGACATGTCTCCCATCGAAAATGTGTGGCGCATTATGAAGTGTAAAATACGACAGCAGAGACACCGGACTGTTGAACAACTGAAGTTCTACATAAAACAAGAATTGGAAAGAATTCCCAAACGTTTATTGAGTGTTGTTAAAAGTAAAGGTGATGTAACACAGTGGTGAACATGCCCTTTCCCAACTACTTTGGCACGTGTTGCAGCCATGAAATTCTAAGTTAATTATTATTTGCAAAAAAAAAAAAAAGTTCATGAGTTTGAACATCAAATATCTTGTCTTTGTCGTGCATTCAATTGAATATGGGATGAAAATAATTTGTAAATCATTTAATTCCGTTTATATTTACATCTAACACAATTTCCCAACTCATATGGAAACAGAGTTTGTAGTTACAATGCAATATGCCATGGAAATACAATACTAACACTTTGGTGAAAATAAGGACAGTTGCACTTGTTTGTTGCAAATGTGTTTATTCTCTAAAGGAATGAGTTAATGGTTTAAAATGACTGGTTAATAGTGCTATTATGAAGTGCAATGTCAGCACTATTTTTTTTTTCTTGCAATTTCAATAAATAAATACAGCGTTTTAAAAGCATACACAATCCGTGTAGATATATTAGTCTGTGGTTAAAAGACTCAAAACTCAAAATGCAGGACTTGGGACTTGACTTGAGACTTTTTAGTGTTGACTTTGGACTTGACTCGGGATTTGCTTGTCTTGACTCGATACTTGAGGGCAAAGACTCGAGACTTACTTAAGACTTGCCAAAACAATGACTTGATCCCACCTCTGCATTCAACCTAAATAAAACCAAATAGGAAAAACAAAATACAGTGTCACATAAGAGTTGATGATATAGGGATGGAAACGGTGTATTCAACACAATTTTGGGGAATCTACATAGATGATAAATTAAATTGGAAACTGTACATAAATATACTCAAGACAAAGATGGCAAAAAGGATTGCAATGTTACATAAACTTAAAAACTGTCAATAAAAAAGGCTCTTAACATATTATATAATTCCCATATCTTAATTATTCTGTTGAAATTTGGGGTAACAATTCCAAAATCAAACATCAACTCTATGTTCTTACTTCAAAAGAAAGGCATTAGAATTGTAAATTATGCAGATTTTCATGACCATACCAATGCTCTCTTTACTAAATTAAAAACATTAAAACTGCACGATCTTGTTGCCCTCAACACTGCTATTGTGTCGTATGAAACTCATAACCTTTATGTAGGTCTCAGTTAGACCTATATTTCATACACTGACACCCCCCAGCTAAAATCAACAGGAAGTTTGCAAATACCCCTTCAATACAAAAGTTGGCTAAAAAATTTCGCTTTTTTTCAAACACTATTTCCTCTGAGGCCGTTTGTCATTTCCACTTTAAATACATATAGAAGAGAGATTGAACCCTTTTGATTAAAAGTTGATGAAAGAGTTTTAATTTTACTGTTGTGTTTGTTTTTTCAGCCCTGGGCCTAGACCCTATCTCAGCTGCATTCGGGCGGTGGGCGGGGTACACCCTGGACAAGTCGCCACCTCATCACAGGGCCAACACAGATAGACAGACAACATTCACACTCACATTCACACACTAGGGCCAATTTAGTGTTGCCAATCAACCGATCCCAAGATTACTCTAAAAGCAGATGGAGAAATTAGAACCAGTGAATAGTACAGACCTGGGCAAATTAAGCTTTTCAATCTGGCCCGCCAGACATTCCCAAATATATATATATTTTTTTAGATCTTTAAGACAGAAAGTGTAGCTCCCATTATGATGTGCAGTGATGTTTTCTAATGACCGTAAGTCTTGAACTATAAAAGTATTTCAATTGTTGTAATCTGCGCTTTTGGATGATATACCAGTTACTATGGTAATCTAATTAGTTACCATGGTCATCTAATTAGTTACTATGGTAATCTACGTCACAGCAGCTCAGACGAGGCACCAAGCAGTGTGGGTGGGGAGCTTTTCCACAGACGCGTTAGGAGATTTTTACATTCGTAGTGATATATCAGATATATCAGATTGTAGGTGGGTTTATTTTGTACCCTTCGTGTTCATATTTCACTGTGTGTTGCATTTTTGTTGCGATTCACTTGATTGTAAAATATATCGACCGGAAGGGGGTGTGACGTTCATGTTTTGTCAATATTCAGTGTTCTATCGTTCATAGAAAAATGTAAAGTTCCATTATGTTTTTTAAGGCGGTCTGTCATAACATTTTTAGCATTCAATCAGACATTATTGTGAGGTTTTGTATTAGTGTTCCTAAAAATAAATATACCGGCCCACGGAAACATTTTTTTCTCTAAATGTAGCCTTTGAGTCAAAGTAATTGCCCAGGCGTATAATAGTAGATGCTTCATAATCCTATTAGTTGCCTAATAGTTAAGATATTCACTGACTAGTCAACCACCATAATAGTCCTTTGATGCAGCCTTAGTTAGTACTCAGTCTTGTACGATTTCCACATTAAACACGGAAAGTCGTGGAAACTTACGTAATGGGACTGAAAAGCTGTCACTGTGAGGAGAAGGAACGTTTATCAGAGAAAATTGTGTAAACTTTTCACTCGGCTCCATGGAGCCGCGTGAGCACTTTTGCCCTCCGCCCGGCACCCTTCTCGGGCGGGCTTCCAGTGTCACTCAGACCACACCGTGGGCAAAAAAAACCAACTAAAAAACTCATCTCCTACTCCAAAGAGCCAAAAAGTCCCCAAATGACTTTGATGTGTTAGGTCATGGGTGTCAAACTCTGGCCCGCGGGCCAAATTTGGCCCACCGTGTAATTTCATTTGGCCCTTGAAGCAATATCAAATTAACATTAAAGCTGGCCCATCAGGATTATACAGCGGTAGTGCCGCTGTAACACCGCATTCACCGCTTATACTCATACTTGCCAACCCTCCCGAAAATCTCCCAGGGCAACCATTCTCCCGAATTTCTCCCCGGACAACAATATTGGGGTCGTGCCTTATAGGCACTGCCTTTAGCGTTCTCCACAACCTGTCTTTACGTCCGCTTTTCCTCTATACATACAGCGTGCTGGCCAAGTCACATAATATATGCGGTTTGTACACACACACACAATTGAATGCAAAGGCATATTTGATCAACAGCCGTACAGGTCACACTGAGGGTGGCCGTATAAACAACTTTAACACTGTTACATATATGCGCCACACTGTGAAGCCACACCAAACAAGAATGACAAACACAATTCGGAAGAACAACCGCACCGAAACACAACAGAAAAAATATCCAGAATCCCCTTGCAGCACTAACTCTTCCGGGACGCTACAATATCCACCCCCTCTACCACCAAACCCTGCCACCCCCCAACCCCGACCACCTCACTTTTTTTATTTTCAAATGTATTAGCTAGTGGAAAAAGTTAATGTTGATATTTACATTAGAAGGCTGCAAATAGAAAAGGTTAATTGGCAAAACTAAATTGGCCCTAGTGTGTGAATGTGAGTGTGAATGTTGTTTGTCTATCTGTGTTGGCCCTGCGATGAGGTGGCGACTTGTCCAGGGTGTACCCCGCCTTCCGCCCGATTGTAGCTGAGATAGGCGCCAGCGCCCCCCGCAACCCCTAAAAGGGAATAAGCGGTAGAAAATGGATGGATGGATAGTAAAACCCCAAAGTCACATCATAAGTGCACAGGAAGCCAGTGCAAGTGAGCCAGTATAGGCCTAATATGATCAAACTTTCTTGTTCTTGTCAAAAGTCGAATTGATGCATCTTTGTATGTGCTTTCTTTCATCGATTTAAAGCAGTTATTGCAACATTATTATGATACATTCATTATATTTTATTAATCATGCTTTGACTGGAACTACTGGGCAAAAGGATGTTTACAACTTTAAGCACCTAATGAGAAGAACTATGTACCTATGAGCGCTTAAGCTTAATGTGTGGTCAGCTACTAAAAGCAAATTAACCAATATTAGATTCTAACTTTATAGGATAGGATAAAATAGTGGTTGCAGTGAAGATACAAAAAAATCCACATAAAATAAGGTAAAAACACATGAGAATAACAAACAAGTGCTCTTGATACAAAGTGGAAGCAGAATGCTTTCGGGTCGGTCTGAGGCTGAATGCAAAGAAAACCGAGGTCCTTACTCAATAACATCCCCCTGGGTCTTTGTAGGTCGTGGCCATCCGTTTTTTGTCTGGAATACAAAAATGATAAAACATAAAAATTAATCTTCCCTGTGTCTTGAGTTTGATAATATAACACAAAAAAAAACGACAAATGTCGACGGGAGTTCAAACAAAGTAGAAAAGTCTGTATGTTGTGAGTCTTATTCTGCGTTGTGTAGTTTTTTTTATAAGTAGGAGACACTCCACCATTCCGTCGTTTCATCATTTATTGACCACCTGTTTTGGAAACACGAAATACATTAACAGGTCTCTACTTTTCTGGCGGAGTGATACCTCATCAGCAAAAGTCCGATAGAAGAGGAAATAAACAGTCATTCTTATAAAAATAATAATTTAAATTACCATAACAAAAACGTTTTATCACAAAAAAAAAATAATAATACACAAATCCACATACTTTTGTTGGAAACATGAAACACATACACAGGTCTCTACTTTTCTGGCGGAGTGATACCTGAGTAAATACCATGAGTAATTATGACCAAACATTTCAAACATTCGACGCTCTAATCCTTACTTAACAAAATTGTGCATAAAAAAAATTCTTAAAACAACACATCACTTATACCGACAACATTAATGTTTTAACTTTTAAAGTATTATGAAAGTTTAGAAATAATATTTACACAAGAAACACAGAGCAATGAGGAACTATTACCTCATCAGCAAAAGTCCGATAGAAGAGGAAGTAAATATCCGAAAAAAACGCAGTCACTTCCTGCACCGGACATCCGGTTCTTCAAAATAAAACCAATACTTCAAAATAAAACATAACACCCTGTCTCGTTCATAATATAGCACAACAACATCACACTATTACATGTATTCTCCGTTCAATGTTTGTACAATTGTGTAGATTGCACACGGGCAGTGTCCCTATTCCGTGTCCTTGTCTGTGAGTGACCATGGGAACAACAACAACAACAGCAACAGCAGCAGTAGAAGAAAACAATGAAGAACAGTGTCATCACAAACAAGTTCGTCCCTGACTGCCTGGCAACCGCAGGCTTAAATAGTGCAGTGGTGATTAATAAATGATAAATGATACATGGGTTGTACTTGTACAGCGCTTTTCTACCTTCAAGGTACCTTGTTTACCTGTATCTCATCTTTTTTGTAAGGGGCGCTGGAAGCCGGCAGACCCGTCAGCGATCCCGTTCTGTCTCCCTGTAATGTTTGTCTGATCTTGAATGGGATTGTGCTGAAAATTTTAATTTTCCTGAAGGAACTCTCCTGATGGAATAAATAAAGTACTATCTAATAAAGTACTATCTAACTCAAAGCGCTTTGACACTACTTCCACATTGACCCATTCACACACTCATTCACACACTGATGGAGGGAGCTGCCATGCAAGGCCGTAACCACGACCCATCAGGAGCAAGGGTGAAGTGTCTTGCTCAAGGACAAATCGGACGTGACTAGGTTGGTAGAAGGTGGGGATCGAACCAGGAACCCTCAGGCTGCTGGCACGGCCACGCTCCCAACTGCACCACTCCGTACATGAGAAACAGTATTGGTCCAAGGACTGATCTTTGTGGAAATCCACAACAAATATCATCTAAGGCAGACTTCCAATTGCGAACTTCCAGAAACTGTTTTCTAGTCCTTCCGTTAATTTGTGACCCACTCATGAGCCAGTCCTCTTATTCCATATGTGTACAGTTTGTCCAATAATAACTTCTGATCGAGCGTATCAAAAGTGCTTTGAAGATCTGAAAAAAATACGTACAAAATGTTTTCTGTCTATTGCAGTTGAGATTTCTTCTACCAAATCAGTCATTGCGGTTGTTGTTGACTGATTGGGACGAAACCCACATTAATACACGTATTCGACCTGAAAGCAAACAATTTCTCTAAGATCTTTTAAAAACTGTGGAAGCAGTAATATTGGTCTGTAATTTAAGTACTCGTGCTTCCACCTTTTGTGGTATTAATTGAGCAATTTTCATATGACCTGGAAATCTTCTAGATATGGAAATTATATCTTCTATGAGTTGTTTTTTCCCTTGGCCTCAGCCTGTCATGATGTGGACTGTGGTGTGGTTTTTTTTCCCGTGGTGCAAATTGACTGGACCGGACATGGCGTGAAGGTAATGACATCTTTTATTGTTAATTCGGAAAAATTGAAGCGGAGGTTCAAAACGTGGCTATGAAAACAAAACTATTACTATAATGTAAACTATGGACATTAAACAAAACTAGCAAACTATGGCATGAATAACAAAAAGTTACTTGGAACGCGATATGGGCATGGATCATCAGCATAGAGGGCAAGCGTGTGTAGAGGGTGATGTCGCCAGGCTGACTGCCTGGCAACCGCAGGCTTTAATTGTGCAGTGTTGATTAATAGCTGCATGAGTCCAAGTGAATCAGGTGCGTGACATGACAGGTGAAAACTAATGGGTTGTCATGGTGAAAAAAACAAACAACAGTGCACACAACAGTGCACATTGAGTCCAAAACCAAACAGAACGTGACCGCAAAACATGACCGCTCCCACCAGTGTTTACCTGTATCTCACCTTCTTTGTATTGGGCGCCGGAAATTGCCAGACCCCTCAGCGATCCTGTTCTGTCTCTCTGTAATGTTTGTCTGATCTTGAATGGGATTGGACTGACAATTTTAATTTCCTCTTGGGGATTAATAAAGTATTTCTGAAATATCCCTTTCTTGAATAATACATTACAAATATACGGTTCGATAACTAAAACTGTGATGCTATTTATAAATGTCTTGTCCATGTTTACATCATCGGTTTTAGGTCTTATTTGGACACTGCTTCACAGTTGCCCTGCGATGAGGTGGCGACTTGTCCAGGGTGTACGACGCCTTCCGCCCGATTGTAGCTGAGATAGGCACCAGCGCCCCCCGCGACCCCAAAGGGAATAAGCGGTAGGAAATGGATGGATGCTTCACAGTTTGTAATATTTTAAATATTGTCTACTTTATCAAGAAAAATACTGTTTATATTATCTATTGTCGTTTATCCAATTGTATTAAAAACTTTCATTTTTGATATTCGTTTAGCCAAGGTACTACTACTACATCATCTTTATTGAAATGATTTGGACTTTTAAGTTGTGCTTTTTCTTTTTTTTTTAGAACCCTGTTAATTATTCCCCACGTGCCTTTTATGTATTTTTTTTATCAGTGTCCAGTAATTAACAATAGTAATATTTTTTGTTTTCTCAAAATCAATGTCAATTATAATTTTTTGTACCTCTCTTCTGAGTCTTTTGTCCTTGATTTGAAAAATGTTGTATACAAATGATTTTGTTTTCTTCTTCCCTACAAGCATTTTTTAATCCCATTTGTCATCCAAGGTTTGTTAATTAACTTTTTTCTGCCACTGCCTCCAATTTGGATTTTTTTTTACAGTTGTCACGCACATGAATCAATGTTTTCATAAATGAGTTTTATGCATTACTCACATCATCTTTGTACACTTCATTCCGTTTTTGTTTCTTCAAGTCTTCTCTCAAAGCGTTCAGGGCTTTTATTGATCTATTTCTTACAATTATCTCTGGTGGATGTTGCAGCGCAGTAATATATTGGTTCACATAAGCACAAATGTTCCTGGGTCGATGCTAGTAACGTCTGTAGTGACCTTGGGCAAAAAAATTCGCCCTTGCTACTGATGGGTCATGTTCAAAAACTCTGTCCTTGTCAGGCTTTCCCCTGACAGTTTGTCTATGTTTAAATTTTCCTCTGCATTTGTCTGTTTCTTCTGTTTAGTATCTCCCGTCTTTAGTTCCTGTCTAGTGCTCTTATTTTGTCAGTTTCCTGTCTTGTTCCCTGAGTGCTGTGTTCTTCCTCAGCTGCGGCTGATTGGCACCTGGCCACACCTGTTGCCAATCAGCCCGCTTCTATTTGTACCCTCTTCATCTTGTGTCAGTTGTTGGATCGTTGTATTGTCATTTGTATCGTTGTTGCCACATGTCGCTCTTGTCGTGTTGTTTTGATTTCAGCTATTAACTGTCGTGCTACATCTTGTCCTGGTCGTCGTAGCGGTAAGCTGTTTTTGTTAGCCGTAGCTATTTCCAGTTTTTCTGTTTGATATCCTCTAGCTTCCATGCTAAAGTTCCTTTTTTTTTCTTGTTAGCTTCTATGCTAAAGGCCTTTTGTTTTTTATCCGCCCACGTGCGCGCTTTTCGTTTGAACCCTTTGTTTGGTTTTGTATTAGTATTTATATTAAAATCAAGTTTGCTCACTCCATGCCTGCCTCCATCTCTGCACCTTGGGGTTCATCAACAAATACCCCTGACAGTCCTCCTTCAATATCGATTGTTAAAATGTGTTTCTTATTGCAAGTTTGTCCTTATATAAAATAGTGAACATACAAGACAACTTGTCTTTTAATAGTTTGTAAGCAAACATAGGCTCCTAATTAGTCTGCTGACATATGCAGTAATATATTCCATTCTATTATTTTGTCAACATTATTAAGGACAAGTGGTAGAAAAATTAATGATTAATCTACTTAGTCATTTACTGTTAATATCTGCTTACTTTCTTTCAACATGTTCTATCTACACTTCTTTTAAAATGTAATAATCACTTATTCTTCTCTTCTTTGATACTTAACATCTGTTTTGGATGATACCACAAATTTGGGTATCGATCCAATACCAAGTAGTTACAGGATCCTATATTGGTCATATTCAAAGTCCTCATATGTCGTATTTCCTGAGTTTATAAACATAATATAGATGTTAATAAAACAAAAAAATATTTTGTGATGCTAAAAAATATCTTTGTAATCCTAGTAGTATTGACCCGATACGCTCCTGTAGTTGGTATCATTACAGTGGATCAGTGGATGGTAGGTGTAGATCCACCACGTCATTATCAGAAAGCTACAGTGTGTAGTGAAGCATGTTTAGCTAATTCTTGTCCAGCAGGGAAAATACTTGGAAGAAACTTACTTTATTTGTCGCCATGGAGGTGAGGATTAGTGATTTAGAAGTCGCTACAACACTGCAGACTGTGGATGGACGTTAGCCGCTAGCTACCTCGCCATGTCTTAATGCACCTCTTCCTGAGGGCGTTTCAGTGTTATAATTTCACCTTTGTCGTTATTTTTTAAGCCAAAATGCGTCCGTTTTCCCTTTTCTGTCTATACAATGTGTCTGATTGTAAGTACTCAGTGATTGTGCATTGCCGAACATGCTCCTCTGCTCGTAAACCAGCAATGACACGACGTGACGAGAACGTGGGGGCGGTTAGGTGGCGGACCGGTACATTTTAGAGGAAGTATAATACCGGATATAATTCATTAGTATCGCGATACTATACTAATACTGGTATAACATACAACGCTAACAAGTGGTAAAGGATGGATGAATGGAAGGTATAGCCTGTAGTCTAGATAATATCGGACTGCCGATGTTATCGGCCGATAAATGCTTTATAATGAAATTTCGGAAATTATCAGTAAAACAAATACCCAGAATCCCTTGCAGCACTAACTCTTCCGGGCCGCTACAATATACACCCCCGGCTATCGAGACACGGCATCTAGACCAGACAAAGGGGGCGCACCGCCCCCACATCAGGTCACAGACTCCACAGCGCAAGGTCGGGCCACACGGGTACGGACCCCACTCAACAGGAAACGAGACCCGTGCAACACCCCACACAACATGTGTTCTACATATAGTAAATATTCATTTTCATCTTGGAGAAAGCAAACCACATGTTATGGTTTGCTAAGGGGAGGTGACGGCTCAGACACCAGAGGGCAGTAGTGTTCAATGATTTATTATATATATTCACTTTATATATATATAATAATCAAACAATTTGATTACAAACTATAGAATGGTGTGTGTCACAAATCCAAGAGTGTGTATAGTGAAAAAAACTATGTGTAAAACTTAACTGAGGTGTGTGTTACCAAGTGTTGAACGAGAGACGAGGAAGTCCAGGGGAAGAGAGGGATCTGTGTCCAAACGGTAAGTCGAGATCCAAGAGGCAGTCCAAGATGCAGGGGGAGAAACGGGTTATTGTCGAGACGCACAGCTCGACAACGCAGAGATATGCCAAAAGAAGACTATACTTCGGCGAGCGATGGCAGGTTGTCCAGGCTTAAGAAGGCAGCTCCTTCATTACATGCAGGTGTGCTGATTGCTGGTGAATGATTACAGCTGGTGGATGCTGCAGGGCGTCCCTGGATGTGCGCGCCCGTGGGCGTGTCCTGAGGTACGCTCCAGTGAGCGCACAGACGGATGAGGGGAGTTGGCAGGGGTCTGAGCCGTAACTCCACAAAGTTTAAGTAAATAGTGGTATTTCAGTTTGAGCACATGATTAGATAAGGCCCCTGAGTTTGATATTCACAGGAGAATTGGATCACTTCTCGTAGGAAAAGAGGCCCTTTTTTTCTTCTCTCTCTCTCTCTCTCTGGCACTCATCGAGAGCGGACGCTCCCCTTTCCCCGCCCTTATCTCTCCTGCTTGCTTTTTTGTCTTGTCTTAACTTTTTTGTTGCCTCTTTTTGCACTGCTCTCCAAATCTAAACATTGGAACTATTTAGCTGGCCTCAACGAAATTGACAAGATCTTGGGTTCGGAGTAACCTGCTTGTCGTGACGGAGCGGTTGTTGCTGGACAGACGACGGACTCTTGGGAGAAGAAGGAGTGCCGCGTACCTGGCGAACCTTGTCAGTCTAGGACGTGAAGATATCCACCTATTCGGAAATGTGACAACAGGACATCTGCTGATTGGAGTAAAGGGTTGCTCTGGTTTGTCGACAAATTGGAAGTTGCTGGGAGACTTCAAAGTACCCCAAAGCTGCCACAAATTATTGGAGGATGCGGAGAGAACTGTGGAAACTCTTGGGATTTTGGATCACATCTGACTGTCTTCCCAGCAGGATTTTGAGGACCAGTCATAGAAAATTTAGAGTGAAAAGCAAATTTTATTTTCACTCGTATACAAAACATTCTAACTTGGATTGTTTCCCGAGACTCTCCCTAAGGACAGTGCAGCGAAGACACAACAAACTCCAGTTACCTGTTGTTGTTGACTTTGGACTAGAGACTGCACGACATCAAGGCTTCGGAACAGAGACACGCGGCAGGCTTACACACAAACATGCACCCACAAAAATATACGCCACACACACATACCCCACCCCCAATTCAACGCCCTCGACTCAAATCCCATAGGGGTGATGGATGGTCAGCACCTAAAAGCTGCGGGCTACCACCATGACCTTGCACTCCCCTCCCTCTGTTACTAGATATCTGGAGATGCACCGTATTTTTCGGATTATAAATCACATTTTTTTTCATAGTTTAGCTGGGGGTGCGACATATACTCTGGAGCGATTTATGTGTGAAATTATTAACACAGTACCGTAAAATATAAAATAATAATATTTATCTCATTCACGGAAGAGACAAAGAAAATTTTAGCAATCGTCACATACACGTCTACCAATAAGAATTTGGCGGGGGAGGGTCATGGCAGAAGTGCATTGTGGGTCATGGAATGCTAATTGCTATATGCTACCGCCGTAGCTATTAAAATGGCTCATTTCAACAGTGGCGGTAACTTATAAAAACTGAGAAGGGCTGAACAAAAATGGCACCGCAGATTACAAGCAGGACGTAGTGAAATATGCAGCAGAAAACGACAAGAGGAAGCGGCGCGTACCTTTGGAGTTGGCAGAGTTGTTTAGAAGCGACATCGAGGAAGAAAATTTCATGGGATTAATCGATTAGGAGTGACAGATTGTTTGGTAAACGTATAGCATGTTCTATATGTTATAGTTATTTGAATGACTCTTACCATAATATGTTACGTTAACAAACCAGTCACCTTATCAGTTGCTGTTGGATTTTATCAAATAAATTTCCCCAAAAAATGCGACATATATATGTTTTTTTCCTCCTTTATTATGCATTTTCGGCCGGTGCGACATATATTCTGGAGTGATTTATAATCCGAAAAATACAGTATGTTGTAATATGTATTCGTGCTTTGCTATGGAGGTTTTTTCCCACTCCAGACTGGGCCCCCTTAGGAGCCCAGTCCAGACTGTATATTTTTTACTCATCCTTCCCCAGCATTTTACCTTTTGCTTGCTGAAAAGGAGAATTGAATTGAATTTGAGAGCACCCAGCATGGACGAATAGATTAGACGTCCTAATCTACGATTTGACTCCTTTGAATGGTTTCGCTGTGGAAACAGGACCAGGCTGTTTTGCAAAAAACACCCCCAAGGACACCTCAATGATGGACGCTTTTGACCTCCCCCCCTCTTCAACGACACCTAGAGTCGAACTTTTGCGGATCGGCCTCAGTCTAAAAAACATTACATCATCACACCCAAAACAATTGGGCATACACACACACATACACCCTTCCACCACCCCACACCTTCACCACCGCTTTTTCCCCTCGGATGGCAGCGCTTCAAAGCAGCGGTCGCCTTCCAGGGCCCCAACTTCCCCGCCCCTATGTTGCGAGTTTGTCATGATTTAATGTAACGTGTTTATGTGTGCATTGCACGGAGGTTTTTTTTACCACTCCAAACTGGGCCCCCTTGGGAGCCCAGTTTAGATTATATTTTTTTACACATCTTTTCCCCATCTTTTACGGGGCACCCCGAGGCGACCCATCAGCGTTCCTGTTCTGTAACCCAGTACACTTTTTGTTTGTCTAATCTTGAGCGGGTTTGTGCTGAAAACAAAGTTTTGTTGTACTTGTGCAACGACCATAAAAAACTACCTACCAACCTACCTTTCCCCCATCTTTTACGGGGCGGCCTCGAGCTGACCAATCAGCATTCCTGTTCTGTAACCTTGTACAGCAGGGGTGCCCATTACGTCGATCGCGAGCTACCAGTCGACCGCTGGGGGTGTGTCAGTCGATCTCCAGCCAGGCTTTTAAAAAAAATAGACCTAAAAATGAGTGATCATCAATCTTCACCAAGACGTCACTTAAATGACATTCACGGTACCGGAGGGTCTTGTGAGATGACGCTGGCTGCTGCAAGATCATTAATATGAAAATATGACCGAGAGGAAAGCGAGAAACACTTTTTATTTCAACAGACTCTCGCGCCGTACCTTCCATCAAAACTCTAAAGGCCGACTGCACATTTCCTATCTTCACAATAAAAGCCCTGCTTCATGCTGCCTGCGCTAACTAAATATAGAGTCTCGGAAAACTGGCGTGCACAAGCGATCCCTCAGAAAGCTGGCGTGCACATCACTTGTGCACGCCAGCTTCCCGAGACTCTTATTTTGTTAGCGCAGGCAGCATGAAGCAAGGCTTTTATTGTGAAGATAGGAAATGTGCAGTCGGCCTTTAGAGTTTTGACGGAATGGACGGCACGAAAGTCTGTTGAAATAAAAAGTGTTTCTCGCCTTCCTCTCTGTCATTTTTTCATAATAATGAACTGGCAGCAGCCAGCGTCATCTCACAAGACCGTGAATGTCAATCAAGCAAGCTACGGAATTTGCCGCCAATGTTTTTCTTGTAAAGTGTATGGAAGCTGGATGAATTAGATGCCAAAAACCAACCACTTTCATGTGGTATTGTACAGAAAGAACAACTTTTTTTCTCCTCCATTTGAAAATGTGGGCGTTATCATCATTACTGTCTGATTCCAATCAATGCAAGTCATCAGAATCAGGTAATACAGCAACTTATATTCTTGTCTTTGTGAAAGAAAGACATCTATATGTGTTACACATGCTTGTATTATCATTAAACACATTTAGCTTGTTTACAAAAATGTCTCTTTCATAAATAAATAAATATAAATGATATATATAAATGAGGTAGATCCCCTCGAGTTGGTTAATTGAAAAGTAGCTCGCCTGCAGAAAAAGTGTGGGCACCCCTGCTGTACACGGTTTGTCTAATCTTGTGCTGAAAACAAAGTTTTGTTGCACTCGTGCAATGACAATAAAGACCTATCCTATCCTAATTGGGACTTCGGAATGCAAACGTGATAGCCCTATCCTTGAGAAGAGACTACCTGTGTAGCTCAAAGCCAACATTTGAATTATGACTTAAAGCAGTTGTTTTCTAGACACTTACATACGAACATCTCCTTTTATGGTCAGGATGTTTCTTGACTAAGCACACATACACCCGGAGACAGATAAGAGGAATAAAATAACAGATGCTTCGGCCTTTCCGGGAGAGGAGTCCTTCATATTTGACCTGACCTCCTCCCAGGAACTGCAGTCCTGTATAATGACACTCGCTTTTAGTTCAGTAAAGTGTCTCCGACATCTCTTTTGGTGCAGTCGCACTTCCGTGACATCCTTCTGTCCGGACAAGGATGGCAAGACCAGACATAAACTATGCACACAAAACTGCTCTCTTACTAGACTCCCGGATTGTCGGAAGATACAACTCTTTAAGCAGGACCAAACGAACACTAACACAGTTATCCATCCATCCATCTTTTTCCGTGTATCCAAGGTTGGGTCGCGGGGGCAGCAGCCTAAGCAGAGAAGCACGGACTTCCTTCTCCCCAGCCACTTTGTCCAGTTCTTCCCGGGGGGGTTCCCGAGGCGTTCCCGGGCCAGCCGGGACACATAGTCGTGGGTCTTCCCCGTGGCCTCCTACCGGTCCCTAGGGACGCAGTTATTATTTTCCTCCATCATCCATTGGCTATCTTGCACATCTTGTCCAAACCTTAAAACTGCCATCATGTGTAGAAAAGTGGAATGGAAATGAGAAGGATCACAGCAACATTCACCACCTTCTTTCTTTCCCTTTCTGCAAAAGACATCCATCTCTGTGCCATGGACTTGAGCTTTCCGAGCACTTGTGCATTAACACGGGAATTGATGCGCTCGTCACCTGGCTTTTTGTTTGTTTGAAGCGCCACACACGCAGCTTATATCTCGTGGTTGGTCAGATGTGTATTCGCACCCTTCGATGTGTCAAGAATGACGCACGAACGGTGGATGAATTATAGCAGAGCGATATCGAGTCCTTACACGCCGCTTTCTGGCTCGCTGAGGGTACACCGAGATGTTCCATACGTATATTGACGATAACATTGTCATTTTCAACCACCTCTAACACATCTGTACTATTTTGTTCTGAATAAGATAAGGTTGTGTCGTCCGCAAATAAAATACACTCACAGTTTGAAAACCATGTGTTCGTGGCCTGCGGACCTGCAGCGAAGCGGGGTGTGTCTGATCAGCTGTCACCCTGTTTAAAGGCCTACTGAAACCCACTACTACCGACCACGCAGTCTGATAGTTTATATATCAATGATGAAATATTAACATTGCAACACATGCCAATACGGCCTTTTTAGTTTACTAAATTGCGATTTTAAATCTTGCTGAAACGTTGCGCATTTTAGAGGACATTTTGTTCCAGCACCGTTCCCAGCTATAAGTCGTCTGTTTTCATCGCATAATTCCACGGTATTCTAGACAACTGTGTTCCTGGATCTTTTGCAATTTGTTCAATGAATAATGGAGACGTCAAAGAAGAAAGCTGTAGGTGGGAAGCGGTGTATTGCGGCCGCCTTTAGCAACGCAAACACAGCCGGTGTTTCATTGTTTACATTCCCGAAAGATGACGGTGAAGCTTTACTATGGGACAGAGCGGTCAAGCGAACTTGGTTGGATTGGACCACACACACAAAGTACAGTGTATTATGCAGCGATCATTTCGAAAGATCGTGTTTCAAAGAGGGTGTTTTGCGAAGGGCAGAGATGGGAATCGCCACCACCTGTCGACTGGTGCTGAAGAAAGGTGCGGGGCCAACCTTCAGGTCGTACAGGTACGACCATGTAATCTCACTAAAACACTAGCAACACAATAAGCAGATAAGGGATTTTCCAGAATTATCCTAGTAAATTTGTCTAATAACATCTGAATCGCTCCCACTCTATAGTCTTTTTTTTCTTCTAGTCCTTCACTCTTACTTTCCTCATCCACAAATCTTTCATCCTCGCTCAAACCAATGGGGGAATCGTCGCTTTCTCGATCCGTATCGCTCTCGCTGCTGGTGGCCATGATTGTTAACAATGTTCAGCTGTGAGGAGCTCCACAACCCGTGATGTCACGCGCACATCGTCTGCTACTTCCGGTAGAGGCAAGGCTTTTTTATCAGCACCAAAAGTGCTGATAAAAAATAATAACAATAATAACAAATAATAACTTTGTGAAATGAACAAAAACACCAGTAATGTAAAAAAAAGAAACACTGTGTTCTATTTTTTATGTCAATATAAAACACAAAGCAGTTTAGTTAATGAAGATACAGTCTAATAAACAAGCTTTTGTTCATCAACAAAACAATGTATTTCAGTGCTACAGTTTAGCCAACAAAAATAAACAAGAGTGATATCTCTTACATCTAATACACAATCTTCGTGCCTTACTGACACCATAAAACTTAAACAAAATGCCATGTCACATGAATAATAACTTTGTGAAATTAACAAAAACACCAGTAATGTAAAAAAACAAAACATGGAGTTTATTTTTTTATATCAATTTAAAAGAAAAAAGCAGTTTGGTTAATGAAGATACAGTCTAATAAATACACTTTTGTTCTTCAACAACACCATGTGGTTCAGTGCTACAGTTTAGCCAACAAAAATAAACAGGTGTGATACCTCTCGCGTCTAATACACAATCTTCGTGCCTTACTTACACCGTAAAACTTTAACAAAATGCCATGTCACATAAATAATAACTTTGTGAAATGAACAAAAACACCAGTAATGTAAAAAAAAAACACAGTGTTTTATCTTTGATATCAATATAAAACACAAAGCAGTTTGGTTAATGAAGATAAAGTCTAATTAACAAGCTTTTTTCATCAACAAAACAATGTGGTTCAGTGCTATAGTTTAGCCAACGAAAATAAACAAGAATGATACCTCTTGCATCTAATACGCAATCTTCGTGCCTTACTGACACCATAAAACTTTAACAAAATGCCATGTGACATGAATTATAACTTTGTGAAATGAACAAAAACACCAGTAACGTAAAAAAAACATGGTGTTTATTTTTTCATAGCAATTTAAAAAAAAAAAACAGTTTGGTTAATGAAGATACACTCTAATAAATACACTTTTGTTCTTCAACAACACCATGCGGTCCACTGCTACAGTTTAGCCAACAAAAATAAACAAGAGTGATACCTCTCGCGTCTAGTACACAATTTTCGTGCCTTACTAACACCATAAAACTTTAACAAAATGCCATGTCACATGAATAATAATTTTGTGAAATGAACAAAATCACCAGTAATGTAAAAAAAACATGGTTTTTACTTTTTGAAATAATAATAATAAAAAAAAACCTGTTTGGTTAATGAAGATACAGTCTAATAAACAAGCTTTTGTTCATCAACAAAACAATTTGGTTCAGTGCTACAGTTTAGCCAACAAAAATAAACAAGAGTGATACCTCTCGCATCTAATACACAATCTTTGTGCCTTACTGACACCATAAAACTTTAACACAATCCCCTGTCACATGAATTGTAACTTTGTGAAATGAACAAAAACACCAGTAATGTAAAAAAAAAAAACCATGGTGTTTATTTTTTTATATCAATTTAAAAAAAAAAAAGCAGTTTGGTTAATGAAGATACAGTCTAATAAATACGCTTTTGTTCTTCAACAACACTATGTGGTTCAGTGCTACAGTTTAGCCAACAAAAATAAACAGGTGTGATACCTCTCGCGTCTAATACACAATCTTTGTGCCTTACTTACACCGTAAAACTTTAACAAAATGCCATGTCACATAAATAATAACATTGTGAAATGAACAAAAACACCAGTGATGTAAAAAAAAACACATTGTTTTATTTTTGATATCAATATAAAACACAAAGCAGTTTTGTTAATGAAGATAAAGTCTAATAAACAAGCTTTTGTTCATCAACAAAACAATGTGGTTCAGTGCTACAGTTTAACCAACAAAAATAAACAAGAGTGATACCTCTCACATTTAATACACAATCTTCGTGCCTTATTGATACAAAAAACTTTAACAAAATGCCATGTCACATGAATTATAACTTTGCGAAATGAACAAAAACACCAGTAATTTTTTAAAAAGCAGTTTGGTTAATAAACAAGCTTTTGTTCATCAAGAAAACAATGTGGTTCAGTGCTACAGTTTAGCCAACAAAAATAAACAGGAGTGATACCCCCAGCATCTAATACACAATCTTTGTGGCTCACTGACAACACATCCTGCGCTCAATTTCGATGAGGTGACAAAACATTTAGCTGGTATTGATGATATTAGAACACTCACAAAGTTAGCAGTTAAATAAGGACGAGTGAGCATCCCAGTAAACAAACAGAATACTTTATAAACAAGTTGTTGAAACAAAGCAATTGGCTGCGTTTACTCGGAGGGAACGTCTCCAAGCACAGTTCTTGAGCAAAGTACGCATCATTTGCGCCATTTTTCCACGCATTTTTTTCGTGTTTTGAGTACACTGTCCAGACGTAGCCGTCACAGAGGACCGGGGTCTGGTACTTCATCTTTTTGCATTCTTCCGTTTCCAGGAAGTAAGCAGTGTTGCCTAAAATACATTAATAAATTACCTTTTTTTGGTAATTAAGAACTTAAACGGTATTTCTAACTAATTTTACTGTTACATCCTGTGACAGTCGCCCGCTGCCGTGCCGGTTCCCAGGACCATCAAGGAAGTACATCTCGCTTGAGCAGGTTTGACTCTTGTTTATTTTTCAATAACAAGCTTGTCTGCGGTCGGGACACTTTTCAGCTCCTTCTGCACTGCTCGCTCCTCGGTTGCTTTCCAGCCGCCGCCGTCGTCGTCGTCTGCTCTTTGCTGCTTTCGCTCATCCTTCTGGCCCATTCTCTCCTCCTTCTCCCCTTTTATAAAGCGTGAGGAGAAATGTCAATTGTGTACCGGTGCGCGATCCACGCACCTACACATGACTGCGGCGTCGCTCCCGGCACGCCCCGCCTCTCCGCTCGGCCGCATTCTCCGCCTCCTCGCCGCCATTTTGGGCCGGGCTCCAGCGTGCCCTACCCCGCTGCTCGTTTGCCGGTTCCACCTCTCCTCACATCCCTACTCAGAAGTGTAAGAAAACAAGAGTTATTATTATCATTCTTAACAAGGAGTTATTATTATTATCACCTCATTGTTAAATGTTACATACCAAAATATTAAACTAGTTAAACTAACATTTATTACCGCATGAACATATAGTAAATGTATGTTAAAATCGATTTCCAGTTACCGGGAAATTGGATAGGTTTAAATTTGAAAAGGTACCCATTCTTACATAGGACATTGAAATAAAAAGCGCACTTAAAACATAAAATAATGTATTGTGACAGCTGGATTTCTACCAGGTTTTATGGGATGCACTTATCAGATGAGAACTACATTATGTGGTTCTAATCTAAGACAGCCGGTCTTTGCTTTTTATTGAGACAATCTTAAGTGCATGGTGGATTGTACGTGATGGACACAATTGTAATTCACTTAATGATGTAGAAAACTCATTCCCAACTCTTTACTCCAAAAATTTAAATTATCTTAAGACTTTTCTGAGTCATGTACTTTATACTCAGTATGATTAAAAATGGGGCACATTTTTTGTTTCCCTGTTAATGACAAAATACCAAAATGCCTTGTATTTTCCAAATAAAGTTGCAGATACGACAATCAATCATGTTTGCATAGTCAGACTGAACAAACAAACACCTTAAAATATTTTTTTCTCCCATAAAGATATTCATAAAAGTGACACTGTAGAGGTTTGGTTGTGGTGACACACTAGTGGATGACCTCAACCCTTTTGGACTACAAAGTACATGGTCTACGGCGCTCCCGGAAAAAGACTTGAGGACCATGAAGGGCCGTATCAATCTTAAATCTTGCCAAGCCATGCTGTTGTAACACATGGCTTGGCATTCTCTTGCTGAAATAAGCAGGGGTGTCCATGATAACGTTGCGTGGATGGCAACATATGTTGCACCAAAACCTATATGTACCTTTTGGACTACAAAGTACATGGACGAAGGCGCTCCCGGAAAGAGACTAAAGGACCATTAAGGTGCATCTCACTCTTAAAGGTTGCGGGGTCCACATACTGAGGATAGGCTAAACATGAGTAGACCCTAAAATGTCCCAGGCTCCACATTATTACCAATCCTTAAAAAGGTCCCTGGGGTCCACCAAATATTACTAAAAACCCTAATGGTCCCAGGGTTCTACCAACAAGGATTAAACCCTAAAAGGTCCTGAGCTTCACCAAGTAAGACTAAATACTAAGAGGTCCGAGGGCTCCATTCACTCGGACTAAACCCGAAAAGGTCCCAGGCTCCACATTAGTACCAATCCTTGAAAAGGTCCCTGGGGTCCACCAAATATTACTAAAAACCCAAATGGTCCTAGGGTTCTACCAACTAGGATTAAACCCTAAAAGGTCCTTAGCTTCACCAACTAAGACTAAATCCTAAGAGGTCCGAGGGCTCCATTCACTCGGACTAAACCCAAAAGGTCCCAGGCTCCACATAAGTACCAATCCTTAAAAAGGTCCCTGGGGTCCACCAAATATTACTAAAAACCCTAATGGTCCCAGGGTTCTACCAACTAGGATTAAACCCTAAAAGGTACTGAGCTTCACCAAGTAAGACTAAATCCTAAGAGGTCCGAGGGCTCAATTCACTCGGACTAAACCCGAAAAGGTCCCAGGCTCCACATTAGTACCAATCCTTAAAAAGGTCCCTGGGGTCCACCAAATATTACTAAAAACTCTAATGGTCCCAGGGTTCTACCAACTAGGATTAAACCCTAAAAGGTCCCGAGCTCCACCAACTAAGACTAAGTCTTAAGAGGTTCGAGGGCTCCATTCACTCGGACTAAACCCGAAAAGGTCCCAGGCTCCACATTAGTACCAATCCTTAAAAAGGTCCCTGGGGTCCACCAAATATTACTAAAAACTCTAATGGTCCCAGGGTTCTACCAACTAGGATTAAACCCTAAAAGGTCCCGAGCTCCACCAACTAAGACTAAGTCTTAAGAGGTTCGAGGGCTCCATTCACTCGGACTAAACCCGAAAAGGTCCCAGGCTCCACATTAGTACCAATCCTTAAAAAGGTCCCTGGGGTCCACCAAATATTACTAAAAACTCTTAATGGTCCCAGGGTTCTACCAACTAGGATTAAACCCTAAAAGGTACTGAGCTTCACCAAGTAAGACTAAATCCTAAGCGGTCCGAGGGCTCCATTCACTCGGACGAAACCCGAAAAGGTCCCGGGCTCCACATTAGTACCATTCCTTAAAAAGGTCCCTGGGGTCCACCAAATATTACTAAAAACTCTAATGGTCCCAGGGTTCTACCAACTAAGATTAAACCCTAAAAGGTACTGAGCTTCACCAAGTAAGACTAAATCCTAGGCGGTCCGAGGGCTCCATTCACTCGGACTAAACCCGAAAAGGTCCCGGGCTCCACATTAGTACCAATCCTTAAAAAGGTCCCTCGGGTCCACCAAATATTACTAAAAACTCTAATGGTCCCAGGGTTCTACCAACTAGGATTAAACCCTAAAAGGTCCTGAGCTTCACCAAGTAAGACTAAATCCTAAGAGGTCCGAGGGCTACATTCACTCGGACTAAACCCGAAAAGGTCCCAGGCTCCACATTAGTACCAATCCTTAAAAAGGTCCCTGGGGTCCACCAAATATTACTAAAAACTCTAATGGTCCCAGGGTTCTACTAACTAGGATTAAACAAGCAAGATGGCGGCGCCCGGACGGGCTGCGACACTGCGGTGCTCTTGCTAAAGATGGAACATTTGGCGGAAATGCCGGACAGTTCTGCATACTTCATGGCTGGCTCGCATCGTGGTCACTCCGTGATCACGTACGACCGCCAGACACTTCTGGATATGGACATATTGGGCCGTTTTGGACTGATAGACGCGGGCGTGCTAAACATGCTAACTAGCTTGGGGATACATCGGCGGCTACATCCAGCGGCCTGTGAAGCAGGGGAGTCTAGTAGCAGCGGGGGCCGTCTACGGAGCAGACGCCAGCGGTGTGATCGGAAACGCGGATGTCGAGCGGGGCTAAAAACAAAGCAGAAGGCTAATCCCCACAGTACACCACTTCCCTCCACCCTGAAGACGGATTTAGATGGAAAATGCGAGACTACTGGTCTGGGTAAGGAGTCTGTTAAATTAGAACAAGTTTTTTCTGCTTTGAGTGTTTCAGAGTTGGACATGTGTTTTACTGAGGTGGCTAACTATGATGCGTGCAGTTTATCAAAGCAACAAACAAACAATCGGAAAATCCCCGTTACTGAGGAGGCTAACTATGATGCGTGCAGTTTATCAAAGCAACAAACAAACAATCGGAACATTCCCGTCGTATCAATTCCTAGATATGGTCGTAATTATACTGTATGCACTGGGCATAATAAACACAACATTATTAATATTGCTACTACGGATAATTTGATCAAAAATTCCCTAAAACAGCCCACTACCTATAATGTAGGTTTTTTAAACATAAGATCATTGTCTCCCAAAACGTTGTTAGTTAATGATATTATCAGAGGCAACAATCTTAACGTCATCGGTCTCAGCGTAACCTGGCTTAAACCAAACGACTTTTTTGCGCTAAATGAGGCATGTCCTCCTAACTTTACACATGCGCATATTGCCCGTCCGCTTAAAAGGGGTGGGGGGGTCGCACTAATATACAACGAAAACTTTAACCTTAGTCCTAACATAAATAATAAATATAAATCGTTTGAGGTGCTTACTATGAGGTCTGTCACACCGCTGCCTCTACACCTGGCTGTTATCTACCGCCCCCCAGGGCCCTGTTCGGACTTTATCAATGAATTCTCAGAGTTCGTTGCTGATCTAGTGACACACGCCGATAATATAATCATAATGGGGGACTTTAATATCCACATGAATACCCCATCGGACCCACCGTGCGTAGCGCTCCAGGGTATAATTGATAGCTGTGGTCTCACACAAATAATAAATGAACCCACGCATCGCAACGGTAATACGATAGACCTAGTGCTTGTCAAGGGGATCACCGCTTCCAAAGTTACGATACTCCCGTATACTAAAGTATTGTCCGATCATTACCTTATAAAATTCGAGGTTCAGACGCATGTTCGTCAAACTAATAATAATAATAACTGCTATAGCAGCCGCAACATTAATACGGCCACAACGACAACTCTTGCTGACCTACTGCCCTCGGTAATGGCACCATTCCCAAAGTATGTGGGCTCTATTGATAACCTCACTAACAATTTTAACGACGCCCTGCGCGAAACCATTGATAACATAGCACCGCTAAAGTTAAAAAAGGCTCCAAAAAAGCGCACCCCGTGGTTTACAGAAGAAACTAGAGCTCAGAAATTATTATGCAGAAAGCTGGAACGCAAATGGCGCACGACTAAACTTGAGGTGCACCATCAAGCATTTAGTGATGGTTTAATAACTTATAAACGCATGCTTACCTTAGCTAAAGCTAATTATTACTCAAATCTCATCCACCGTAATAAAAACGATCCTAAATTTTTGTTTAGTACGGTAGCATCGCTAACCCAACAAGGGACTCCTTCCAGTAGCTCCATCCACTCAGCTGATGACTTTATGCAATTCTTTAGTAAGAAAATTGAAGTCATTAGAAAGGAGATTAAAGACAATGCGTCCCAGCTACAACGGGGTTCTATTAACACGGACACGATTGTATATACGGCGGATACTGCCCTCCAAAATAGTTTCTCTCGTTTTGAGGAAATAACATTAGAGGAATTGTTACAACGTGTAAATGGAATAAAACAAACAACATGTTTACTTGACCCTCTTCCTGGGAAACTGATCAAGGAGCTCTTTGTATTATTAGGTCCATCAGTGCTAAATATTATAAACTTATCACTTTCCTCGGGCACTGTTCCCGTTGCATTCAAAAAAGCGGTTATTCATCCTCTCCTTAAAAGACCTAACCTCGATCCTGACCTCATGGTAAACTACCGACCGGTGTCTCACCTTCCCTTCATTTCAAAAATCCTCGAAAAAATTGTTGCGGAGCAGTTAAATGAACACTTAGCGTCTAACAATCTATGTGAAACCTTTCAATCCGGTTTCAGGGCAAATCACTCGACGGAGACAGCCCTCGCAAAAATGACTAATGATCTATTGCTAACGATGGATTCTGATGCGTCATCTATGTTGCTGCTCCTCGATCTTAGCGCTGCTTTCGATACCGTCGATCATAATATTTTATTAGAACGTATCAAAACACGAATCGGTATGTCAGACTTAGCCCTGTCTTGGTTTAACTCTTATCTTACTGATAGGATGCAGTGTGTCTCCCATAACAATGTGACCTCGGACTACGTTAAGGTAACGTGTGGAGTTCCCCAGGGTTCGGTCCTTGGCCCTGCACTCTTCAGCATCTACATGCTGCCGCTAGGTGACATCATACGCAAATACGGTGTTAGCTTTCACTGTTATGCTGATGACACCCAACTCTACATGCCCCTAAAGCTGACCAACACGCCGGATTGTAGTCAGCTGGAGGCGTGTCTTAATGAAATTAAACAATGGATGTCCGCTAACTTTTTGCAACTCAACGCCAAAAAAACGGAAATGCTGATTATCGGTCCTGCTAGACACCGAACTCTATTTAATAATACAACTCTAACATTTGACAACCAAACAATTAAACAAGGCGACACGGTAAAGAATCTGGGTATTATCTTCGACCCAACTCTCTCCTTTGAGGCACACATTAAAAGCGTTACTAAAACGGCCTTCTTTCATCTCCGTAATATCGCTAAAATTCGCTCCATTCTGTCCACTAAAGACGCTGAGATCATTATCCATGCGTTTGTTACGTCTCGCCTCGACTACTGTAACGTATTATTTTCGGGTCTCCCCATGTCTAGCATTAAAAGATTACAGTTGGTACAAAATGCGGCTGCTAGACTTTTGACAAGAACAAGAAAGTTTGATCACATTACGCCTGTACTGGCTCACCTGCACTGGCTTCCTGTGCACTTAAGATGTGACTTTAAGGTTTTACTACTTACATATAAAATACTACACGGTCTAGCTCCATCCTATCTTGCCGATTGTATTGTACCATATGTCCCGGCAAGAAATCTGCGTTCAAAGGACTCCGGCTTATTAGTGATTCCCAAAGCCCAAAAAAAGTCTGCGGGCTATAGAGCGTTTTCCGTTCGGGCTCCAGTACTCTGGAATGCCCTCCCGGTAACAGTTCGAGATGCCACCTCAGTAGAAGCATTTAAGTCTCACCTTAAAACTCATTTGTATACTGTAGCCTTTAAATAGACTCCCTTTTTAGACCAGTTGATCTGCTGTTTCTTTTCTTTTTCTTCTATGTCCCACTCTCCCTTGTGGAGGGGGTCCGGTCCGATCCGGTGGCCATGTACTGCTTGCCTGTGTATCGGCTGGGGACATCTCTGCGCTGCTGATCCGCCTCCGCTTGGGATGGTTTCCTGGTGGCTCCGCTGTGAACGGGACTCTCTCTGCTGAGTTGGACCCGCTTTGGACTGGACTCTTGCGACTGTGTTGGATCCATTGTGGATTGAACTTTCACAGTATCATGTTAGACCCGCTCGACATCCATTGCTTTCCTCCTCTCTAAGGTTCTCATAGTCATTATTGTCACCGACGTCCCACTGGGTGTGAGTTTTCCTTGCCCTTATGTGGGCCTACCGAGGATGTCGTGGTGGTTTGTGCAGCCCTTTGAGACACTAGTGATTTAGGGCTATATAAGTAAACATTGATTGATTGATTGATAAACCCTAAAAGGTCCTGAGTTCCACCAAGTAAGACTAAATCCTAAGAGGTCCGAGGGCTCCATTCACTCGGACTAAATCCAAAAGGTCCCAGGCTCCACATTAGTACTAAGCCTTAAAAAGGTCCCTGGGGTCCACCAAATATTACTAAAAACTCTAATGGTCCCAGGGTTCTACCAACTAGGATTAAACCCTAAAAGGTCCTGAGCTCCATCAACTAAGACTAAATCATAAGAGGTTCGAGGGCTCCATTCACCCAGACTAAACCCGAAAAGGTCCCAGGCTCCACATTAGTACCAATCCTTAAAAAGGTCCCTGGGGTCGACCAAATATTACTAAAAACTCTAATGGTCCCAGGGTTCTACCAACTAGGATTAAACCCTAAAAGGTCCTGAGCTTCACCAAGTAAGACTAAATCCTAAGCGGTCCGAGGGCTCCATTCACTCGGACTAAATCCGAAAAGGTCCCGGGCTCCACATTAGTACCAATCCTTAAAAAGGTCCCTGGGGTCCACCAAATATTACTAAAAACTCTAATGGTCCCAGGGTTCTACCAACTAGGATTAAACCCTAAAAGGTCCTGAGCTTCACCAAGTAAGACTAAATCCTAAGAGGTCCGAGGGCTCCATTCACTCGGACTAAACCCGAAAAGGTCCCAGGCTCCACATTAGTACCAATCCTTAAAAAGGTCCCTGGGGTCCACCAAATATTACTAAAACCCCTAATGGTCCCAGGGTTCTACCAACTAGGATTAAACCCTAAAAGGTCCTAAGCTTCACCAACTAAGACTATATCCTAAGAGGTCCTAGGGCTCAATTCACTCGGACTAAACCCGAAAAGGTCCCAGGCTCCACATTAGTACCAATCCTTAAAAAGGTCCCTGGGGTCCACCAAATATTACTAAAAACTCTAATGGTCCCAGGGTTCTACCAACCAGGATTAAACCATAAAAGGTCCTGAGCTTCACCAAGTAAGACTAAATCCTAAGAGGTCCGTGGGCTCCATTCACTCGGACTAAACCCGAAAAGGTCCCAGGCTCCACATTAGTACCAATCCTTAAAAAGGTCCCTGGGGTCCACCAAATATTACTAAAAACTCTTAATGGTCCCAGGGTTCTACCAACTAGGATTAAACCCTAAAAGGTACTGAGCTTCACCAAGTAAGACTAAATCCTAAGCGGTCCGAGGGCTCCATTCACTCGGACGAAACCCGAAAAGGTCCCGGGCTCCACATTAGTACCATTCCTTAAAAAGGTCCCTGGGGTCCACCAAATATTACTAAAAACTCTAATGGTCCCAGGGTTCTACCAACTAGGATTAAACCCTAAAAGGTACTGAGCTTCACCAAGTAAGACTAAATCCTAGGCGGTCCGAGGGCTCCATTCACTCGGACTAAACCCGAAAAGGTCCCGGGCTCCACATTAGTACCAATCCTTAAAAAGGTCCCTCGGGTCCACCAAATATTACTAAAAACTCTAATGGTCCCAGGGTTCTACCAACTAGGATTAAACCCTAAAAGGTCCTGAGCTTCACCAAGTAAGACTAAATCCTAAGAGGTCCGAGGGCTACATTCACTCGGACTAAACCCGAAAAGGTCCCAGGCTCCACATTAGTACCAATCCTTAAAAAGGTCCCTGGGGTCCACCAAATATTACTAAAAACTCTAATGGTCCCAGGGTTCTACTAACTAGGATTAAACCCTAAAAGGTCCTGAGTTCCACCAAGTAAGACTAAATCCTAAGAGGTCCGAGGGCTCCATTCACTCGGACTAAATCCAAAAGGTCCCAGGCTCCACATTAGTACTAGCCTTAAAAAGGTCCCTGGGGTCCACCAAATATTACTAAAAACTCTAATGGTCCCAGGGTTCTACCAACTAGGATTAAACCCTAAAAGGTCCTGAGCTCCATCAACTAAGACTAAATCATAAGAGGTTCGAGGGCTCCATTCACCCAGACTAAACCCGAAAAGGTCCCAGGCTCCACATTAGTACCAATCCTTAAAAAGGTCCCTGGGGTCGACCAAATATTACTAAAAACTCTAATGGTCCCAGGGTTCTACCAACTAGGATTAAACCCTAAAAGGTCCTGAGCTTCACCAAGTAAGACTAAATCCTAAGCGGTCCGAGGGCTCCATTCACTCGGACTAAATCCGAAAAGGTCCCGGGCTCCACATTAGTACCAATCCTTAAAAAGGTCCCTGGGGTCCACCAAATATTACTAAAAACTCTAATGGTCCCAGGGTTCTACCAACTAGGATTAAACCCTAAAAGGTCCTGAGCTTCACCAAGTAAGACTAAATCCTAAGAGGTCCGAGGGCTCCATTCACTCGGACTAAACCCGAAAAGGTCCCAGGCTCCACATTAGTACCAATCCTTAAAAAGGTCCCTGGGGTCCACCAAATATTACTAAAACCCCTAATGGTCCCAGGGTTCTACCAACTAGGATTAAACCCTAAAAGGTCCTAAACTTCACCAACTAAGACTATATCCTAAGAGGTCCTAGGGCTCAATTCACTCGGACTAAACCCGAAAAGGTCCCAGGCTCCACATTAGTACCAATCCTTAAAAAGGTCCCTGGGGTCCACCAAATATTACTAAAAACTCTAATGGTCCCAGGGTTCTACCAACTAGGATTAAACCATAAAAGGTCCTGAGCTTCACCAAGTAAGACTAAATCCTAAGAGGTCCGTGGGCTCCATTCACTCGGACTAAACCCGAAAAGGTCCCAGGCTCCACATTAGTACCAATCCTTAAAAAGATCCCTGGGGTCCACCAAATATTACTAAAAACTCTAATGGTCCCAGGGTTCTACTAACAAGGATTAAACCCTAAAAGGTCCTGAGTTTCACCAAGTAAAACTAAATCCTAAGAGGTCCGAGGGCTCCATTCACTCGGACTAAATCCAAAAGGTCCCAGGCTCCACATTAGTACTAAGCCTTAAAAAGGTCCCTGGGGTCCACCAAATATTACTAAAAACTCTAATGGTCCCAGGGTTCTACCAACTAGGATTAAACCCTAAAAGGTCCTGAGCTTCACCAAGTAAGACTAAATCCTAAGCGGTCCGAGGGCTCCATTCACTCGGACTAAATCCGAAAAGGTCCCGGGCTCCACATTAGTACCAATCCTTAAAAAGGTCCCTGGGGTCCACCAAATATTACTAAAAACTCTAATGGTCCCAGGGTTCTACCAACTAGGATTAAACCCTAAAAGGTCCTGAGCTCCACCAAGTAAGACTAAATCCTAAGAGGTCCGAGGGCTCCATTCACTCGGACTAAACCCGAAAAGGTCCCAGGCTCCACATTAGTACCAATCCTTAAAAAGGTCCCTGGGGTCCACCAAATATTACTAAAACCCCTAATGGTCCCAGGGTTCTACCAACTAGGACGCTTTTCGTTTCTTCTTATTGATATTCCTTTTTTTGTTAGAATTTCCTTAGATTAGTATTCCTCCTTATTTTTGTGGAGTGATTTTGAGTTAATTGTTTATCCTCAGAATTATTTTTCCGCGTGTTGATTATTCTTGCGAAAAACTTTTTGCATTGGAGGTAAAAAGTTGTTTCAAAATAAAAGCGTTATTTCTTTGAACTTCCTCTCTGCATTTGGGTCATCTCCTTACTCCGAGTCCTAACACTAAGACTAAATCCTAAGAGGTCCGAAGGCTCCATTCACTCGGACTAAACCCGAAAAAGTCACAGGACTCCACCAACTAAGGCTACACTTTCAATAAAATAGAATAGAATTACTTTATTGTTATTATACAAAACCCAAAACCAGTGAAGTAGGCACGTTATGCAATTCGGAAATAAAAACCGATCCACGTTTTGGATCATGGCATATTCTGGTTTTGGTTCTGTTTATCACATTCTATCTCGTATTGGTCTTCCTCAGTTCTTTTATGGCACTTCCTGGTTTGTGTTTGTTGTCCTAGCAACGCACTTTGGTCACCTGCCTTCCGTTTAATCACGCACACCTGCCTCCTGATTTATCTTCTTATTTAAGACCGCCTTTGTCGGACATTCATTTTTGGACTCTTGTTTGCTCCCACGCAATAGATGACGTCGCATTCCATTAACCAGCGTAGAGATGTCCCCAACATCTCTACGCTGCTGATCCGCCTCCGCTTGAGATGGTCTCCTGTAGACGGGACTCTCGCTGCTGTCTTGGATCCGCTTGAACTGAACTCTCGCGGCTGTGTTGGAGCCACTATGGATTGAACTTTCACAGTATCATGTTAGACCCGCTCGACATCCATTGCTTTCGGTCCCCTAGAGGGGGGGGGGGGTTGCCCACATCTGAGGTCCTCTCCAAGGTTTCTTATAGTCAGCATTGTCACTGGCGTCCCACTGGATGTGAATTCTCCCTGCCCACTGGGTGTGAGTTTTCCTTGCCCTTTTGTGGGTTCTTCCGAGGATGTTGTAGTCGTAATGATTTGTGCAGTCCTTTGAGACATTTGTGATTTGGGGCTATATAAATAAACATTGATTGATTGATTGATTGAACTATTAGCGCTCGGTTAGCTTCCACGCTATCTTGTTTGTTCTTTTCCTTAATTCTCACGCTAGCGCTTTCTGTTCTTTCTAGCTTCCACGCTAGTTCTGTTGTTTTGTTTGTTAGTACCTTCGTGCAAAGTGTTTTGTTTCCTAGTCTGTTTTATCGTGTTCTTTAGTGTGTAAATAAATCATTATCCTTACCGGCACGCTGCGTTCCATTTTCGCTGCACCCACGATGCCACTGAGACGTCACATGTTGTTCACTATTCTTCATTTATTTTAGATTGCCTTTCAAATGTCTATTCTTGATGTTGGATTTTATCAAAAAAATTTCCCCCCAAAAATGCGACGTATATATGTTTTTTTCCTTCTTTATTATGCATTTTCAGCCGGTGCGACGTATACTCCGGAGCGACTTATTATCCGGAAAATACGGTAATGGCTATTTTTTTCGGTGGTGTCGACAACTGCACTGAAGTCGACTATCAAGCTGGGCTTACGACTTCCCGACGAGCACAACAAATCTACGCTGCGGTTTTTCGATGACCCGGAATTAGTCGGACTGTTTAGTCGAACGTCCTGAACCTTTGGCTCTTTTTCTCTGCAGGATCATGAAAGAAAAAAAAAAAAAAAGCAAATATACCCTTTTTTGCAACTCATTTGAGCATCCTGGCGGTTGATAAAATAGCATCGCTCCGGTAATTTCATGGCCGGCTGCCTCTAAATTGGGTCAATTCCACTCCGTTTTGTCATTTCTGATATGTTGCTGTCAATTATGACATTTGGAAGGGGAACAATTACTAACTTGTCTTGTGTTTTATCGACCCACGCTTACTTTAACACGTACTCATTCAAACTTTTTTGTTCTTTTTCAGTTCGTGCGGAGGGAAGGGGGGGAAAAAAAAGGTGCATACATTTGAATACAATTTTCCTGTCAGCATGTTAATGAGATTAGTGAGTAATGGGCTGCAACACGGTTGTTTGTCACTCTCTGACATCCGGCACCCGGATAACTTTATCTAATCCAACTATGTCTATTAGATTGTGCCGTTTGCAGCTGACGGTGATTAATGAAAAATAATAGATGTGTTGATGATTTATTGAAGGCAGGAGCGCTATGGATTTTAATCTTTTTTTATGCAAATACACAGGTAGTCATTATTTTAGGGCCTGGTCTTCGACGTGTTAATTAAGAGTAATTGATCACAGAAAATATAACGTGTTGCAAAAATTTTGCATTAGAGAGAACTAATGCATTTTTACCCCTTCACTGGCAGATAACTTTTCTCCGTGCCTTTGTTCCTCGCACACCGATAACATTGACGCACAAGATGCACTAAGCACCCCAGAGCTTTAGGCCGAAGACAAACGACTTGGCTTATCGCTGAAACACTTTCTTGTTTACAGTGTCATCTTGAGTGCAAAACACATTCCAGCCAGCCAAGGTTGGTAAGCCCACCTCAGATGAGTTTTTTGAAAATATCTTTGCGTCATTGAAAGTGTTGAATATACTGTAACTCACCTCAATGTAGGAGTTAGGGGCAAGGATGGGCTACTTCTGCCTACTTCAGGGCCAGGCAACACAAAACGTACAAAAGCCAAAACCAGTGAAGTTGGCACGTTGTGTAATTCATAAATAAAAACCGAATACAATGATTTGCAAATCCTCTTCAACTCATATTCAATTAAATAGACGAGATATTTGTTGTTAAAAATCAGTAAATTAGAATTTAATGGCAGCAACACACTGAAGTGAAGTGAATTATATTTATATAACGCTTTTCTCTAGTGACTCAAAGCGCTTTACATAGTGAAACCCAATATCTAAGTTGCATTTAAACCAGTGTGGGTGGCATTGGGAGCAGGTAGGTAAAGTGTCTTGCCCAAGGACACAACGGCAGCGACTAGGATGGCGGAAGCAGGAATCGAACCTGCAACCCTCAAGTTGCTGGCACGGGCGCTCTACCAACCGAGCTATGCCGCCCCCTACTCTACTCAAAGAGGTGGGTAGAGTAGCCAGAAATTGTACTCAAGTAAGATTACTGTTACTTTAGAGATGTATTACTCAAGTAAAAGTAAGGATAGTCACCCAAATATTTACTGGAGTAAAAGTAAAAAGTATGTGGTGAAAAAAATACTCAAGTACTGTTTGTTTAAAGGGGAACATTATCACCAGACCTATGTAAGCTCAATATATACCTTGATGGTGCAGAAAAAAGACCATATATTTTTTTAACCGATTTCCGAACTATAAATGGGTGAATTTTGGCGAATTAAACGCCTTTCTGTTTATCGCTCTTTTGGCGATGACGTCAGAATGTGACGTCGCCGAGGTAATACAGCCGCCATTGCAAAAACCGGGTCTCAGCTCTGTTATTTCCCGTTTTTTCGACTATTTTTTGGAACCTTGGAGACATCATGCCTCGTCGGTGTGTTGTCGGAGGGTGTAACAACACTAACAGGGAGGGATTCAAGTTGCACCACTGGCCCGAAGATGCGAAAGTGGCAAGAAATCTGCCGCCAGACCCCCATTGAATGTGCCGGAATGTCTGCACATTTTACCGGCGATAACAGAAATGGCACAGAGATGTATGGATAACCTGCAGATGCATTTGCAACGATAAAGTCAACGAAATCACAAAGGTAAGTTTTGTTGATGTTGTTGACTTATGTGCTAATCAGACATATTTGGTTGCGGCGTGACTGCCAGCTAATCTATGCTAACATACTACGCTAATCGATGCTAACATGCTATTTACCTGCGGTGATAAAGCAGATATGGCACAGAGATGTATGGATAACCTGCAGTTGCAATTGCAACTATAAAGTCAACGAAATCACATGGGTGAGTTTTGTTGATGTGTACTGCCAGCTAATCGATGCTAACATGCTACGCTAATCGATGCTAACATGCTATTTACCGGCAATGCTAAAGCAGACATGGCACAGAGATGTATAGATAACCTGCAGATGCATTTGCAAATATAAAGTCAACGAAATCACAAAGGTGAGTTTTGTTGATGTTAACTGCCAGCTAATCGATGCTAACATGCTACGCTAATCGATGCTAACATGCTATTTACCTGCGGTGATAAAGCAGACAAGGCACAGAGATGTATGCATAACCTGTAGATGCATTTGCAACTATAAAGTCAACAAAATCACAAAGGTGAGTTTTGTTGATGTTGACTGCCAGATAATTGATGCTAACATGCTACGCTAATCGATGCTAACATGCTATTTACCTGCGGTGCTAAAGCAGACATGGAACAGAGATGTATGGATAACCTGCAGATGCATTTGCAACTATATAACGTTTCCTTCCACCCACATTTAATGCGGAAAAAACACTTACCAATCGACCGATTTAAGTTGCTCCAGTGTCACGAGATGTGAAAGTCCTGATCGTTTGGTCTGCACATTTTTCCGGCGATGCTAACGCAGCTATTCAGCCATGCTACGGCTATGAATAGCGCCAATAGCTATTCGCTCAATAGCTTCAGTTTCCTCTTCAATACTTTCATACTCCAACCATTCGTTTCAAAACATGCGTAATCTGTTGAATCGCTTAAACCGCTGAAATCCGAGTCTGAATCCGAGCTAATGTCGCTATATCTTGCTGTGCTATTCGCCATTGTTTGTTTACATTGGCAGCACTGTTTGACGTCACAGGAAAATGGATAGTGTCTTCCCAGAGAGCGAAAAAAATGCACTTTAAAGGTTTTTTTTAGGGATATTCCGGGACCGGTAAAATTTTGAAAAAAACTTCAAAAAATACAACACGCCACTGGGAACTGTTTTTTTTATTGTTTTTAACCCTTTTGAAATTGTGATAATGTTCCCCTTTAATGATGAAGGCAACAAGTAATGCACAAAAACACAAAAATAGCAATGGACAAATTCAGAGCCAGGAATATCTCTTAAGAAACTAAAACAATAATATATATTAAATAATATATAGTCGGTTTTACACTGTATTGAAAAAAACTTTTTTAAATGAATTTTACCTTTGCAACCTCATTATACTATTGGCTAAGTTTTATATTCATAAATGTAAGTTTATGAATATAAACTCTTTTTTGTGCGTTTAAAAATTATTTAGAACTCTACATTAAAACACTTTACCTCTAACAACCAAAAAGCTGTGAAAACGATGATGCTGTGTTCCAAATTTAAGTTATTTACTGAGATTGCGTGAGCCTATGGCTTTGCACTTTGTTTATTTTACATACCGTATTTCCTTGAATCGCCGCTGGGGCGCTAATTAATTTAAAACCTCTTCTCATTCCTGCGCTTACCAAAGGTATGCGGTAAAAGTAAGCATGCGCTAATTATTTTAAAACCTCTCCACACTCCGGCACTTACCAAAGGTATGCAGTAAAAATTTGGGTGTGATGTAAGTTTGGACCTCAAATCCTACTGAATAGCTCTTAATCTTCTTCCCTTTATGCGATTTCAAATTACCGGTATTGAAATCAGCCTTTTCCATTTTGAAAATGATGACAGGGGAAGTGTCACTCGTGACGTCACGAGTTTGACCAGGCGGTAATACTAAGCATGCGCTAATTATTTTGGGAAGCGAGTTTGACCCAGCAGTAATTCAAGGCAGGCGCATACTATATGCCTTGCGGCAATTCAAGGAAATACGGTATATATATATTTTTTGCATTCTATTTTATTTACTTTGAATTTACAACCCCCTGGCTCTGTTTTGTACGGTTTTTATACTGTTTTGTACTGTTTTTTTACTTACTATAATTATTAGTTTCAACTGTTTGTAAATGTTGAAATTCATAAATAAAGGTTTATATAAAAAAAAATGTTTTTTAAGTGTGCAGTTAATCATGTGACCGCCTGGCTCTGTTTGATTGGTGAAACGGAGTCAAATGTCACCAGGTACTGCATTTGATTGGTGAAACGGAGTCAAGCGTCACCAGTGACTGCATTTGATTGGTGAAACGCAGGCATGTGATAAATCCTACTTTGAAGGTCTGTCTGAAAAAAACAAAACAAACAAAGCGTGCATTAACAGATCGATAAAAATCAATAGCGAGTAGCGAGCTGAATGTAGATAAATGGAGCGGAGTAAAAGGAGCGTTTCTTCTCTATAAATATACTCAAGTGAAAGTAAAAGTATGTTGCATTAAAACTATTCATAGAAGTACAATTTATCTTAAAAGTTACTCAAGTAGATGTAACGGAGTAAATGTAGGGCGTTACTACCCACCTCTGGCTACACATTGCAAAAAAGTTGGCACAGGAGCATTTTTACCACTGTGTTACATGGCCTTTCCTTTTAACAACACTTGTTTGGGAACTGAGGTGACCAATTTTTGAAACTTTTCAGGTAGAATTCTTTCCCATTCTTGCTTGATGTACAGCTTAAGTTGTTCAACAGTCCGGGGTATTTTACACTTCATAACGCGCCACACATTTTCAATGGGAGACAGGTCTGGACTACAGGCAGGCCAGACTAATACCCGCACTCTTTTGCTACGAAGTGACGGAGATAGATATCTGCATATATACACATTTTAGAGTTATTTCTTCTTTCTAGTCATATTTGAAATAGCTAGTGTTTTCCATTTGTACTTTTTCTATTTTATAATCTCATGTCTTTGGTACACTGCAAGTTAACCTTGGCTTTAGGAATGTGAGGAGCAGATATACTCCCTTTCTTATTTCATCCTGTGCTCAGCTAAGGAGAAACAATAGACATGTGTATTGGTTCCGGAGGGTGGGGGCTGTTTGCGGATTGAAGAAGTAGTCGCTTCCCGTTTGAATATTAGATCCAGTAGGGCGATGCAATTTGAAGTGTCATGCATAGATTTGGTTTCCCAAAGCTTTGGTATTAAAATATCAAGATAAGGTACTCTGTCTCAGGATTTCATTTAAAACCAGTTTATGTGTCATCCAACGAACACTTGGGGGTGACCGGCAGAAGGACCGGGTCAAATACAACAGAAGCCACGCTGTTGTAACACGTGGTTTGGCATTGTCTTGCTGAAATAAGCGGGGGCGTCCATGATATTGTTGCTTTGATGGCGACATATGTTGCTCCAAAACTTGTATGCACTTTTCAGCATTAATGGTGCCTTTACACACGTGAAAGTTACTAATACACCCCCATACCATCACAGATGCTGGATTTTGAACTTTGGGCCTAGAACAATCCAGAAGACACAACATCCATATGTGAAGAAGCGGAGCCGGCACGCCGACAGAGAGGCAGGGCCCGGCCCAAGATGGAGGCGGGGACGGTGAGCGAGCGGCGGGGCCGGGAGCGACGCCACAATCAAGATCAGGTGTGTGGATCGCGCACCTGGGGACAAATTAGTAATCCTCTCGCACTGTTTAAAAGGGCGACAGCTGTGAATGTCGGAAAGAGAGGCGGAGAGACTCGAAGGAGCCAGAGGGAAGCTGACGCGGAGCAAGAGAGGAAGAGAGCCAATGGCAGACGACGAGCGGGCGGAGAAGAGGAGCTGAAAAGCAAACTGAACTGGGCTTTTATTTGCAAAAATAAACAAAGTCACAACCCCGCTCAACGATGTCCCTATTTGGTGGTCCATGGAACCCGCACAACGGCGAGAGTCTGTCACACTATAGTTTCCAAATTTAATCTGAACTGTGGACTTGTCAGACCACAGAACACTTTCACACTTTGCATCAGTCCATCTTAGCTGAGCTCGGGCCCAGCGAAGCTGGCGGCGTTTCTGGGTGTTGTTGATAATTGTTGATTATTTATGTTTATTCAATATTTAGAATGTGAGTAATAATTAAGTGAGTAATAATCTGTGATTTTGTTGAAAGACAAACACGAAAGGCGAGATGCGTTTTTGAAGTTATTGCGCCGCGTATGCTTAAAATGAGCAACATACGTAAATATTGAATGTTATTATAAATATGCTATATGGTGGTCAATATATACGACATATATATTTACAACATTCTTGTTAAAACTTAATGGAGGTGTTTGGATGACAAAAAAAAAGTGCAGTTCCCCAAAAAATTGAGCTAAATGTGAGAAATATCTCTGCTAAAAAAGTGGGACTTTGTTTTCACATTCAGCACCCCACAGATGTCTATCATTACAGCAAAATATGATATTAATGCTTTTCTTGCCGATTGTTCAAGATGTTGCCGCAGACCTTTTTGTGTGGTTTTATGTTTGACAAAATTTCACGGAAACACAAATGATGCCTGTCAAAATTCTTTATCCGGCAGAGGCCTGGGAAATTGAATCCCAACACCCGAGCCATCACAGCCAATTTTAACCATTGATGCTTCAGCAGTCATTGAAACGTCTTCTGATGACAGGATCAGAAACCCAAGTCACACTCCAAGTAGTTCACGGGGACTGAAGTAGATCTGTTTAAATCCCAGCGGGACTCTTTTCCAATTGTAAAAGTGACATACACTATATTGCCAAAAGTATTTCTCCACCCATCCAAATGATGAGAATCAGGTGTCCTAATCACTTGGTTTCTACAAACATTTCTGAAAGAACAGGCCGCTTTCAGTGATTTCCAGCGTGGAACTGTCATAGGATGCCACCTGTGCAACAAATCCAATCGTAGAATTTCCTCACTCCTAAATATTCCAAAGTCACATTTATTAGAAGAAAAATTAAGAGTTTGGGAACAACAGCAACTCAGCCAACACTGACGGCGCATAGCGCAAAGACTTTCTGCACAGTCAGTTGCTACAGAGGTCCAAACTGCATGTGACCTTCCAATTAGCCCACGTACAGTACGCAGAGAGCTTCATGGAATGGGTTTCCATGGCCGGGCAGCTGCATCTAAGCCATACATCACCAAGTGTGTAAAGCACGTTGCCGCTGGACTCTAGAGCAGTGGAGACGCCTTCTCTGGACTGATGAATCATGCCTTTCCATCTGGCGATCTTATGTACCAGTCTGGGTTTGGAGGTTGCCAGGAGAACGCTACAATTCGGACTGCATTGTAATTTGGTAGGAGGAGGAATTATGATGTGGGGTTGGTTTTTCAGGAGTTGAACTTTGAATTCTACAGGATACCAAAACATTTTTGGACAACTCACATATGAACTTAAAGTTCATATCTGAGTAAAGGCAGGTGGCCAAATACTTTTGGAAAAAAAGTGCATATGCCACCTTTTTGGCAGATAGCAGAATTTTACTGGTTGATACCAATATCTATTAACTTCTATGATTAACAATACGTATTAAAGATTACAAAGAGTAAACCCATGTACTTTTAAATTCACTATTTCAGTGATTCTCAAACTGTACCACAATACCACAAGTGGTACAGTTTGAGAATCACTTAATTAAATATTCCAAGTACACAGTGTTGCTGTTCAAACTGTGTATAATGTTTACAGTGGCCAAAGATACCAACTATACTTTCTAAATAAAACCTCGGCCTTGTTTTTAATGAATACCTAGGCCTACTACGCTATTCTGAGGCGGTACACCTGTGAAAAGAGTTTGAGAACCACTACACTACTTTATTAAAAAGGGTTTCCAAAAGTCAAGTATTTGAGATCATCGTGCTTCAACATTTTCAAATTGCGGTATCAAGTAAACAAAAAGAACAACATTATATATATATATATATATATATATATATATATATATATATATATATATATATATACACAAATATGAGTTGTGAAAATGTGTTAGATGTAAATATAAATGGATTACAATGATTTGCAAATCCTTTTCAACCCATATTCAATTGAATGCACTACAAAGATAAGTTATTTGAAGTTCAAGCTGATAAACTTTATTTTTTTTTTGTAATTAATAATCAACTTTGAATATCATGGCTGCAACACGTGCCAAAGTAGTTGGGAAAGGGCATGTTCACCACTGTGTTACATCACCTTTTTTTTTAACAACACTCAATAAACGTTTGGAAACTGAGGAAAATAATTGTTGAAGCTTTGAAAGTGGAATTCTTTCCCATTCTTGTTTTATGTAGAGCTTCTGTAGTTCAACAGTCCGGGGTCTCCGCTGTCGTAGTTTACGCTTCATAATGGGCCACACATTTTCGATGTGAGACAGGTCTGGACTGCAGGCGGGCCAAGAAAGTGCCTGCACTCTTTTACTACGAAGCCACGCTGTTGTAACACGTGGCTTGGCATTGTCTTGCTGAAATAAGCAGGGGCGTCCATAATAACGTTGCTTGGATGACAACATATGTTGCTCCAAATCCTGTATGGACCTTTCAGCATTAATGGTGTCTTCACAGATGTGTAAGTTACCCATGCCTTGGGCACTAATACACCCCCATACCATCACAGATGCTGGCTTTTGAACTTTGCGCCTATAACAATCCAATTGGTTATTTTCCTCTTTGTTCTGGAGGACACCACGTCCTCTGTTTCCAAATATAATTTGAAATGTGGACTCTTCAGACCACATTAGGCACTAATACACCACAAAACACCTTTCCACTTTGCATCAGTCCATCTTAGATGAGCTCAGGCCCAGCGAAGCCGGCGGCGTTTCAAGATATTGTTGATTAATGGGTTTGGTTTTGCATAGTAGAGTTTTAACTTGCACTTACAGATCTAGAGAGCAACTGTAGTTACTGACAGTGGTTTTATGAAGTGTTTCTGAGCCTATGTGGTGATATCCTTTACACACTGATGTCGGTTTTTGATGCAGTACCGCCTGAGGGATCAAAGGTCCGTAATATTATCCTTACTTGCAGTGATTTCTCCAGATTTTCTGAACCTTTTGATGGTTTTACGGACCGTAGATGGTAAAATCCCTAAATTCCTTGCAATAGCTCGTTGAGAAATGTTGTTCTAAAACTGTTCGACAATTTGCTTACAAATTGGTGACCCTCGCCCCATCCTGGTTTGTGAATTACTTAGCATTTCATGGAAGCTGCTTTTATACACAATCATGGCACCCACCTGTTCCCAATTAGCCTGCACACCTGTGGGATGTTCCATATAAGTGTTTGATGAGCATTCCTCAACTTTATCAGTATTCATTGTCACCTTTCCCAACTTCTTTGTCGCGTGTTGCTGGCATCAAATCCTAAAGTTAATGATTATTTGAAAAAAAAAAAGTTTTAACATTAAATATGTTGTGTTTGTAACATATTCCACTGAAAATGGGTGGAAAATGATTTGCAAATCATTGTATTCCGTTTATATTTGCGGATACATGAATGATGTAAGATACCGTACACCTCTCGTTCATTTTCAATACAAAACTCAAAACTAGACATGTCCGATAATGGCTTTTTTGCCAATGTCCGATATTCCGATATTGTCCAACTCTTGATTACCGATACCGATATCAACCGATACCAAAATAAATACAGTTGTGGAATTAACACATTATTATGCCTAATTGTGTTGTGATGCACCGCTGGATGCATTAAACAATGTAACAAGGTTTTCCAAAATAAATCAACTCAAGTTAGGGAAAAAAATGCCAACATGGCACTGCCATATTTATTATTGAAGTCACAAAGTGCGTTATTTTTTTTAACATGCCTCAAAACAGCAGCTTGGTATTTGGGACATGCTCTCCCTGAGAGAGCATGAGGAGGTTGAGGTGGGGGTGTGTATATTGTACATTGTAACATCCCGGAAGAGTGAGTGCTGCAAGGGGTTCTGGGTATTTGTTCTGTTGTGTTTATGCTGTGTTACGGTGCGGCTGTTCTCCCGAAATGTGTTTGTTATTCTTGTTTGGTATTGGAAACTCAAGACAGCCATGACATTATGTCATTCTTGTTTGGTGTGGGTTCACAGTGTGGCGCATGTTTGTAACAGTGTTAAAGTTGTTTATACGGCCGAAAAACTAAGAGTTGTAAAAATTATTGGAAACTCAAGACAGCCATGACATTATGTCATTCTTGTTTGGTGTGGGTTCACAGTGTGGCGCATGTTTGTAACAGTGTTACTTGGAACAATTGAAAAGCATGGATCATCAGCATGGATAACAAGTATGTGTAGAAGATGATGTCGCCAGGCTGACTGCATGGCAACTACAGGCTTAAATAGTGGTGCAGTGACTGACAGGTGCGTGAGTTCAAACAAATCAGGTGCGTGTGTCGTGAACACATAACACCTGAAACTAATGAGTTGTCATGGTGACAAAAACATAAAAGAGTGCACAATGAGTCCAATACCAAACAGGACGTGACCAAACTAAACATGATCACCCACCATGACGCTATCACAAAAAAATAAGAGTTGTAAAAATTATTGGAAACTCAAGACAGCCATGACATTATGTCATTCTTGTTTGGTGTGGGTTCACAGTGTGGCGCATGTTTGTCACAGTGTTAAAGTTGTTTATACGGCCACCCTCAGTGTGACCTGTATGGCTGTTGACCAAGTATGCCTTGCATTTACTAGTGTGTGTGAAAAGCCATAGATATTATGTGATTGGGCTGGCACGCAAAGGCAGTGCCTTTAAGGTTTATTGGCACTCTGTACTCCTCCCTAGGTCCGTGTACTCAGCAGCGTTTTAAAAAGTCATACATTTTTACTTCTTTTTAAAAACCGATACCGATAATTTACGATTTTAAAGCATTAATCGGCCAATAATATCTGCCGGCGGATCTTAATTTCAAAATTGTTTCCACCTACAGTGTAGTATTTTTTCTCCATGACTTTCTTCACGTGAGCCTTTTTCTGGTATGTGATGAATACAAAACCTCTTCTCTTCTCAGTCTTTGGGTCTTGAGGAAGCTCAATTGTTTCAATCTCTACAAAATGTTATAAAATAGTCCTCAATGACATTCTTTGCAGATTGTGGGTTAAGCCCCCCCCCCACGAAGATCTTCTTGACTGGGTCCTTCTTCATGGCCATAGCTTTCTTGGGGTACCCAAAACCAGTGAAGTTGGCACATTGTGTAATTCGTAAATAAAAACAGAATACAACCATTTGCAAGTCCCATACCATCACATATTCTGGCTTTGGAACTTTGCGCCTATACCAATCCAAATGGTTCTTTTCCCTCAACCAGCTTGTGGATGGCTACCAAAAGCGAAGCAAATAATAACGTTGCTGTATGTATACTTTTGACCCAGCAGATTTGCTCACATTTTCGGTAAACCCATAATAAATTCATAAAAGAACCAAACATCATGAACATTTTTTGTGACCAACAAGTATGTTGTCAGGACTAGGACTTTGGTGCGGTTTGTTTTCCCTTGGTGCAAAGCGACTGGACCGGACATCGCCTGAAGATAATGACATCGTTTATTATTAACTTGAAAATATTACAAAAAACAAAGGGTATAAACAAAAGGCGCTCTCAGTAGAGGTACACAGCTTGACTATGAAAACAAAAATCATTATTAAAATGTAAACTATGGACATAAAAGAAAACTTGCAAACTATGGCATGAATAACGAAAACTTGGAACAATAAAAAAGCATGGATAACAAGTGTGTAGAGAGTGATTTCGCCAGGCTGACTGCCTGGCAATTACAGGCTTAATTAGTGGTGCAGTGACTGACAGGTGCGTGAGTTTAAACAAATCAGGTGCGTGTGTCGTGAACACATAACACCTGAAACTAATGAGTTGTCATGGTGACAAAAAACAAACAACAGTGCACAATGAGTCCAAAACCAAACAGGACGTGACCAAAGTAAACATGATCACCCAACATGACGCTATCACAAAAAAATAAGAGTTGTAAAAATTATTGGAAACTCAAGACAGTAGAGATGCGCGGATAGGCAATTATATCATCCGCAACCGCATCACTAAAGTCGTCATCCACCCGCCATTCACCCGAACCAACATTTAATCAACACCGCAACCGCCCGCCACCCGCCCGTTGTTATATATCAGGGGTCGGCAGCTTTTACCATTGATAGATCTAATTTGACCCGTTTTGCAGAGTATTGAAGGTAATGGGAGCCAATGTTTGCTGGTGCTTATCCAGATAACGAGATTAAGAGCGTGCTATGAAGCATTTGCCTTTAACACCTTCAACAACATGTACAAATTGTTTGCCAATAGAGCAACATGTTGTGTGCATTTTCCACAGACACACATACAAGATTGAAAGGAAATACTGGGTGACACAGAGTACACTGATGGTTGTGATATAAACAATTTTAACACTTACTAATATGCGCCACACTGTGAAGCCACACCAAACAAGAATGACAAACACATTTCGGGAGAACATCCTCACAGTAACACAACATAAACGCAACACAACAAATACCCAGGATCCTTTGCATCCATGAGTCTTCCTGACTATATTATACACCCGGCTAGCACCAAACTCCGCCCACCTTACCAACGCACAGTATGCCTCTCAGTCGTGTACGTGTTTCTGCGGAAGCCACATACAACATGTTGCTGGACTGGCATGCAGTTAATACATGTTGTAGAAGGCGTTAAAGGCAATGACTTTATTGCACGCCCTAATTCTTGTTAGCTGGGTGACCGCCAGCAGATATTCGCGAGAATGTTTGCGGCTCCTGTTGTTTCTTTACTTTGTTACACGGGTCAAAATGGCCCTTTGAATGGTAAAGGTTGCTGATCCCTGAACCATGTATATCAAATAAATCCGAATGGTTCAACCGCCATCCGCCTGAATCAATTTAAAATCTAATTTTTTGTCATGTCACCCGCCCAACCCGCGGTTTATCCGCAGACTCCGCGGATGAGACCGCAAACCGCGCATCTCTACAAAACAACCATGACAGTATGTTCTTTGATTGATTGATACTTTTATTAGTAGATTGCACAGTACAATACATATTCCGTACAATTGACCACTAAATGGTAACACCCGAATAAGTTTTTCAACTTCTTTAAGTCGGGGTCCACGTTAATCAATTCATGGTACAAATATATACTATCAACATAATACAGTCATCACACAAGTTAATCATCATAGTGTATACATTGAATTATTTACATTATTTACAATCCGGGGGGTGGGATGAGGAGCTTTGGTTGATATCAGTACTTCAGTCATCAACAATTGCATCAACAGAGAAATGTGGACATTGAAACAGTGTAGGTCTTATTTAGTAGGATATGTACACCCAGCAGAGAACATAGTGAGTTCACATAGCATAAGAACAAGTATATACATTAGAAGTACATTTGAGTTGTTTATAATCCGGGGAGATGGGATGTGAATGGAGGAGGGTATTAGTAAAGTGTTGAAGTTGCCTGGAGGTGTTGTTTTAGAACGGTTTTGAAGGAATATAGAGATGCACTTACTTTTACACCTGTTGGGAGTGCATTCCACATTGATGTGGCATAGAAAGAGAATGAGTTAAGACCTTTGTTAGATCAGGATCTGGGTTTAACGTGGTTTGTGGAGCTCCCCCTGGTGTTGTGGTTATGGCGGTTAAGGAAGTAATTTGACATGTACTTCGGTATCAAGGAGGTGTAGCGGATTTTATAGACTAGGCTCAGTGCAAGTTGTTTTACTCTGTCCTCCACCCTGAGCCAGCCCACTTTGGAGAAGTGGGTTGGATTGAGGTGTGATCTGGGGTGGAGGTCTAAAAGTAACCGGATTACTTTACAAGTGTATGTAAACTTTTGACCACCACTGTATGTCAACTGCTAAATTAGCCTAATTATCATATATATGCCAAATAATAAATCATGATCCCCACTTGGTATATAAACATGACTGACTGTCAACCAGACTTGAGTACAGTCCTCATGTCGTACAAGGTCAACTGTTTTTTGTTTTTTTTTGATTGATTGAAACTTTTATTAATAGATTGCACAGTACAGTACATATTCCGTACAATTGACCACTAAATGGTGACACCCGAATAAGTTTTTCAACTTGTTTAAGTCGGAGTCCACGTAAATCAATTCATGGTAGGCTCCAGTTCACCCGTGACCCAGAACCGGATAAAACTGACAGAACATGGATGGAAGGATACTAAAAGGGATGTGATTACTCTTGATAACGACAGCATCAATTGAACAGAACACAAGTTGACACGTGCACATACATGTGATTCCCTTTTTCACATATTGATGACGGTGACATTTAAAAACAGGGTCCTCCGTCACCTAAAACCCACATTGCATGACTTAGGATGAACTGAACGAAATGGACCCAGGGGAGATTGTTCTCTGCGACACCAGCTTGTGTGTGTGTGTGTGTCGTTCTTTCTCCATCAATCAGTCTAATTACATATCAATCCAGTTAATTCTTCATTATCATTAACCTTGACAGTCCCCCCCCCCCCAAGAACGCCGGCATCTGCCAGCTCTTCAGAAACTTGCCATTTGAGTATTACACATACGGACCCCGAACGCATCATGGCGTCTGTAAGTAAGTACAACTGCATAAGTACACACAGTTGCTGCAGTCTGCTTCTCATCAGCAGAGTAATACGTCTCACTTAGATTTGAGCAACGACATAAAAGTTGCCGCGGCACACGTCTACCTCAGTTAATGAACCCCTGCTGCGGGAATCCTTGGTAATGGATTATCCATTATGATTACTCCATGATGGCCGCTGTGCCCCATCAAAGCTTGACATTTGTCATTTTACATAGCGTGGCAAAACCTTCCAGATTACTTCACATGAAGCAATCGATCATAAATTGCGGTTTAATTGCAGAGTGACTGATCAAACAGTACAATACAGGGACTGACTGACATGAAATGGCCCTCAATAGAGCGCAGTCCTCTACCGATCCTAATGACAACGTCAACCGAGGACGAAGAGAAATGGAATTCAGTGGTTTCACTCTGAATTGGAGTTCGCCGATGACCTCGTTTTACAGGGCAAAAACATACAGTGGGCTACAACTCTACATAGATTGACCTGACCATACCGTACGCCTAACAAAGAGACATGTACTAAGAATACAAACAAAGTCACTTCTGGAGGTAAATATTGAACAAAATAAGCAGAAAGCTTCACCTACTAGAGAAGCAAGGGGGACAGACTCAGAGGTAAGAGTAACTCTTGTCAAAGCAAAGACCAGAGTAAGTTTCACTTTGAAGTTCGAAGATCTAGAGTTGACTCAGTCAAAAGATCGCCTATACAGGGCAGAAGTTTGATACACCGCATGATGAAGCCTCCAAAGTTGGACCAAATAAATGAGGATAGATGCCACTGCAAATTCAGGAGATATATTTGTGGTGGGCGTAGCCTGCGGAACTGCAGCAAAGCGGAGTGCGGCAGAACCGGCTTCGAGATTGGCGACAGGTGCGTGGATGACACAACTGAGAGTGTTTGTCTAATCACCTGTCGCTCTGTTAAGGGGAGTGTGGAGAGGCGGAGCCGACGATCCTCAATGACATTCTTTGCAGATTCTGGGTTAAGGCCCCCCCACCAAGATCTTCTTGACTGGGTCCTTCTTCATGGCCATAGCTTTCTCGGGGTACCCAAAACCAGTGAAGTTGACACGTTGTGTAATTCGCAGCAAAGCGGGGTGTGGCAGAACCGGTTTCGAGATTGGCGACAGGTGCGTGGATGACACGGCCGAGAGTGTTTGTCTAATCACCTGTCGCTCTGTTAAAGGCAGTGTGGAGAAGCGTAGCCGACGGTCCTCAATGATATTCTTTGCAGATTCTGGGTTAAGGCCCCCCCACCAAGATCTTCTTGACTGGGTCCTTCTTCATGGCCATAGCTGTCTTGGGGTACCCAAAACCAGTGAAGTTGGCACGTTGTGTAATTCGTAAATAAAAACAGAATACAACCATTTGCAAGTCCCATACCATCACATATTCTGGTTTTGGAACTTTGCGCCTATACCAATCCAGATGATTATTTTCCCTCCACCGGCTTGTGGATGGCTACCAAAAGCGCCTTATTGCGGTAAAACTTGCCAAGGGACATGTAACCAAATATTAACATTGCTGTATGTATACTTTTGACCCAGTAGATTTGCTCAAATTATCAGTAGACCCATAATAAATTCATAAAAGAACCAAACTTCATGAATGTCTTTTGTGACCAACAAGTATTTAATCCAATCACTCTATCTGTCAGGACTAGGACTTTGGTGCGGTTTGTTTTCCCATGATGCAAAGCGACTTGACCGGACATGGCGTGAAGGTAATGACATCTTTTATTATTAGGTCGAAAATATTGCAAAAAACAAAGGGTACAAACAGAAGGCGCTCTCAGCGGAGGTACACAACTTGCCTATGAAAACAAAAAACATTATTAAAACGTAAACTGTGGACATAAAACAAAACTTGCAAACTATGGCATGAATAACGAAATCTAATAGTCACATGTACTAAGAATACAAACAAAGTCACTTCAGCAGGTAAATATTGAACAAAACAGGTAGAAAGCTTCCCCTACCAGGGAATCAAGGGGACGGACTCAGAGGTAAGAGTAACTCTTGTCAAAGCAAAGACCAGAGTACCTTTCACTTTGAAGTTCAAAGATCTAGAGTTGACTCAGTCAAAAGATCGCCTATACAGGGCAGAAGTTTGAATCACTGCATGATGAAGCCTCCAAAGTTGGACTGAAAGTGAACACGTGCCAGACCAAAAAAATGAGGATAGATGCCACTGCAAATTCAGGAGATATATTTGTGGTGGGGGTAGCCTGCGGAACTGCAGCAAAGCGGGGTGTGGCACAACCGGCTTCACGATTGGCGACAGGTGTGTGGATGACACGGCTGAGAGTGTTTGTCTAATCACCTTTCGCTCTGTTAAGGGGAGTGTGGAGAGGCGGAGCCGACGGTCCTCAATGACATTCTTTGCAGATTCTGGGTTAAGGCCCCCCCACCAAGATCTTCTTGACTGGGTCCTTCTTCATGGCCATAGCTTTCTCGGGGTACCCAAAACCAGTGAAGTTGGCACGTTGTGTAATTCGCAGCAAAGCGGGGTGTGGCAGAACCGGCTTCGAGATTGGCGACAGGTGCGTGGATGACACGGCTGAGAGTGTTTGTCTAATCACCTGTCGCTCTGTTAAGGGGAGTGTGGAGAGGCAGAGCTGACGGTCCTCAATGACATTCTTTGCAGATTCTGGGTTAAGGCCCCCCCACCAAGATCTTCTTGACTGGGTCCTTCTTCATGGCCATAGCTTTCTTGGGGTACCCAAAACCAGTGAAGTTGGCACGTTGTGTAATTCGCAGCAAAGCGGGGAGTGGCACAACCGGCTTCGAGATTGGCGACAGGTGCGTGGATGACACAACTGAGAGTGTTCGTCTAATCACCTGTCGCTCTGTTAAGGGGAGTATGGAGAGGCGGAGCCGACGGTCCTCAATGACATTCTTTGCAGATTCTGGGTTAAGGCCCCCCCACCAAGATCTTCTTGACTGGGTCCTTCTTCATGGCCATAGCTTTCTCGGGGTACCCAAAACCAGTGAAGTTGGCACATTGTGTTATTCGTAAATAAAAACAGAATACAACCATTTGCAAGTCCCATACCATCACATATTCTGGCTTTGGAACTTTGCGCCTATATCAATCCAAATGGTTGTTTTCCCTCCACCAGCTTGTGGATGGCTACCAAAAGCGCCTTATTGCGGTGAAACTTGCCAAGGGACATGTAGCCAAATATTAACATTGCTGTATGTATACTTTTGACCCAGCAGATTTGCTCAAATTTTCAATAGACCCATAATAAATTCATAAAAGAACCAAACTTCATGAATGTATTTTGTGACCAACAAGTATTTGCTCCAATCACTGTATCTGTCAGGACTAGGACTTTGGTGCGGTTTTGTTTTCCAGTGGTGCAAAGCGACTGGACCAGACATGGCGTGAAGGTAATGACATCTTTTCTTATTAAGTCGAAAATATTGCAAAAAACAAAGGGTACAAACAGAAGACGCTCTCAGCTGAGGTACACAACTTGACTATGAAAACAAAAACCATTATTAAAACGTAAACTGTGGACATACAACAAAACTTGCAAACTATGGCATGAATAACGAAATCTAATAAAGTCACGTGTACTAAGAATACAAACAAAGTCACTTCTGGAGGTAAATATTGAACAAAATAAGCAGAACGCTTCACCTACCAGGGAAGCAAGGGGGACTGACTAAGAAGTAAGAGTAACTCTTGTCAAAGCAAAGACCAGAGTACCTTTCACTTTGAAGTTCGAAGATCTAGAGTTGACTCAGTCAAAAGATCGCCTATACAGGGCAGAAATTTGAATCACTGCATGATGAAGCCTCCAAAGTTGGACCAAATAAATGAGGATAGATGCCACGGATAATTCAGGAGATATATTTGTGGTGGGCGTAGTCTGCGGAACTGCAGCAAAGCGGGGAGTGGCAGAACCGGCTTCGAGGTTGGCGACAGGTGCGTGGATGACACAACTGAGAGTGTTTGTCTAATCACCTGTCGCTCTGTTAAAGGCAGTGTGGAGAGGCGGAGCCGAAGGTCCTCAATGACATTCTTTGCATATTCTGGGTTAAGGCCCCCCCACCAAGATCTTCTTGACTGGGTCCTTCTTCATGGCCATAGCTTTCTCGGGGTACCCAAAACCAGTGAAGTTGGCACGTTGTGTAATTCGTAAATAAAAACAGAATACAACGATTTGCAAGTCCCATACCATCACATATTCTGGCTTTGGAACTTTGCGCCTGTACCAATCCAGATGGTTGTTTTCCCTCCACCAGCTTGTGGATGGCTACCAAAAGCGCCTTATTGCGGTGAAACTTGCCAAGGGACATGTAACCAAATATTAACATTGCTGTATGTATACTTTTGACCCAGCAGATTTGCTCAAATTTTCAGAGGTAAGAGTAACTCTTGTCAAAGCAAAGACCAGAGTACCTTTTACTTTGAAGTTCGAAGATCTAAAGTTGACTCAGTCAAAAGATCGCCTATACAGGGCAGAAGTTTGAATCACTGCATGATGAAGCCTCCAAAGTTGGACCAAACAAATGAGGATAGATGCCACTGCAAATTCAGGAGATATATTTGTGGTGGGTGTAGTCTGCCGAACTGCAGCAAAGCGGGGTGTGGCAGAACCGGCTTCGAGATTGGCGACAGGTGCGTGGATGACACAGCTGAGAGTGTTTGTCTAATCACCTGTCGCTCTGTTAAAGGCAGTGTGGAGAGGCGGAGCCCACGGTCCGACGGAGCAGCAGGGCATGACCAAAAAATAAAGCTTTGTCTTTTGGTCGGATCGCTTTTCAGCAGCTCCTCTCCACTTTTCAGCCGCCGTCGTCGTCGTCCTCGTCTGCTGTTTGCTTCCGCTCCTAGGTTGCTGCTGCGGACTGTCCTCCTCCTTCTGCCCCGATCTCTCCTCCTTCTCCCCTTTAATACATCGAGAGGAGAAATGATTGTGACCTACGCACCTGATCTCGTCTGCGGCGTCGCTCCCGGCAGGCCCCGCCTCTCTGCTCGGTGGTCACCTCCGCCACCTCGCCGCCATCTTGGGCCGGGCTCCAGCATGCCCTGCAGCTCCGTCGGACCGTCGGCTCAGCCTCTCCACAGGCAGTCGTCGGGAAGGAGAAGGGGGAGTTGTTGATGGCAGCGAGAGGGAGGGGGTCCGGTCCGATGACCACGGATGAAGTACTGGCTGTCCAGAGTCGGGACCCAGGATGGACCGCTCGTCGGGACCCAGGATGGACCGCTCGCGTGTGTATCGGTTGGGGAAATCTCTACGATGCTGATCCGACTCCGCTTAGGATGGTTTCCTGTGGACGGGACTCTCGCTGCTGTCTTGGATCCGCTTTGAACTGAACTCTCGCGGCTGTGTTGGAGCCACTATGGATTGAACTTTTACAGTATCATGTTAGACCCGCTTGACATCCATTGCTTTCGGTTCCCAAGAAGGGGGGGTGTTGCCCACATATGAGGTCCTCTCCAAGGTTCTCATAGTCATCATTGTCACTGGCGTCCCACTGGGTGTGAGTTTTCCTTGCCCTTATGTGGGTTCTTCCGAGGATGTCATAGTCGTAGTGGTTTGTACAGTCCTTTGAGACATTTGTGATTTAGGGCTTTATAAATAAACATTGATTGATTGATTGATTGATTGATTGATTGATTGATTGATCAGAGGCGAAAGAAACACCATACGTGTGCTCGCTGGCGAAGATTGACAGACATTTGCTGAAAAGCATAAAAAGAACATTTACTGCAAAATAAAACATTGTTCGTAAATATGACCGAGGCTGTCATGTCCGTCATTGGTGGTCCAAGGGACCCTGAGGAGCTAGACCTCCACAATATTGTACAAAGATCAAACTTAATAATGCGTTACCACATTCACCTCTTTGGGAAGTATTGTCAGAATCAGAATAGGTTTATTGCCATTGTTTAAGCACGGGTTCACAAATCAGGAATTTTTCTAGGTACAATCGTGCAATATAAAACACATACTAGGTAATAAAAATGAGCTGTAACTGAGCTCTCATATCTTTTTATTGTTCATGCGCCTGATGGCCGAGGGGAAAAACTGTTCAGGTGGCGGAAGGCGTGGGTCCGGATGGACCGTAGTATCCTGCCTCAGGGGAGAAGGGAGAATAGTCTGTGTCCGGGGTGAGAAGAGTTCGCTGTGATCAGACCTGCACACACCCTGGTCCTGGAGGAGAACAGGTCCTGGAGGGGCTGGATCCTGCAGCCAATAACCTTCTCAGCAGCACGTACGACGCGCTTCAGTCGCTGATTGTCCCGGACTGTGGCGCTTGGGGAACCACACGATGATGGAGGAGTGGAATCTAGTGAGAGTCCAGTCCATAGTGGATCTAACACAATAGTGATCAGAGTCCAGTCCATAGTGGATCCAACACAATAGTGAGAGTCCAGTCCATAGTGGATCTAACATAATAGTGAGAGTCCAGTCCATAGTGGATCTAACACAATAGTGAGAGTCCAGTCCATAGTGGATCTAACATAATGGTGAGAGTCCAGTCCATAGTGGATCTTACATAATAGTGATCAGAGTCCAGTCCGTAGTGGATCCAACACAATAGTGAGAGTCCAGTCCATAGTGGATCCAACATAATAGTGAGAGTCCAGTCCATCGTGGGTCTTACATAATAGTAAGAGTCCAGTCCATAGTGGATCTTAAATAATAGTAAGAGTCCAGTCCATAGTAGGTCTTACATAAAAGTGAGAGTCCAGTCCATAGTGAAACCAACATAATAGTGAGAGTCCAGTCCATAGTGTATCCAACATAATAGTGAGAGTCCAGTCCATAGTAGGGCCAGCAGGAGACCATCCCGAGCGGTAACGGGTCAGCAGCGCAGAAATGTCCCCAACCCATCAACAGGCAAGCGGTCCACCCCGGGTCCCGACTCTGGACAGCCAGCACTTCATCCATGGTCACCGGACCTGTGCAGAGGAGAAAAGAAAAGCAACGGCAGATCAACTGGTCTAAAAAGGGGGGTCTATCTATAGGCAAGAGTATACAAAGGAGTTTTAAGATGGGACTTAACCCTATGGGATAGAACCTCTAACAGGAGGAAAGGCGCATACAGCATATTGAATTTTTCTGTTTTTACAATTTATTGTGTTGGGATCGCCTCAAATCCCATGTATGAAGATGTGTATCGAATCAACCGTCCCAAAGATACGTAGAACTCCACAACAGGGTATGGAACAGTCTCAGTATGAGCACAAAGAAAGAGAAAGAACAAACATGGGTGAATAATGGCATCCTTCAGTAACAGTTCCGCCGATGTTGTATTTCGGTCAGTCGTGATAAATACACACCTGCTGACTACTCTCACTGTCATTAGAGATGATGTCGCTTGTAAAGTACAAATAACATCTGCTTTCACTTTGTTTTTCTCCACACTCGACCGGTGTGTCTACAGAGAGCAAAGCACAGGAAGTGTCGGCGTGTTACAAAAAAGCTTTCACAATGGTGACTAATGACGGCGCGTGAAAGGGTGCAGATGCATCACGCACTCCATGTCTGGAGAGTGATAAATATATCATTTGAGAGCAGAGCAGGGGTTTCCAAACTTTTTCCCACTCAGTGTTGCATAAAGGAAATTTGAAGGATGCTTAGGAACAAACTTTGATTTAACATCTTAATGACAAAATAATGTGGTTTACATTTTTTGGGGGGGGGGGAAATAAATGAGAAAAGTCTAACACACATGTTAAGCCCATTGCAGGCCATTATGTCAGGTAGCGCATGTTGGTGTGACTCCAGGGTGCAGGGACAGTGCAGGTAAATACAGGGGAAGTGCACTTATTTTGGAATTTTGCCCATTGTTCACAATAATTATGAAAGACAGGACGATTTCTTTGGTTTTTTAATGCTTTGTAGTCTGCGATGAGATGGCGACTTGTCCAGGGTGTAACCCGCCTTCCGCCCGATTGTTGCTGAGATAGGCACCAGCGCCCCCCGCGACACCAAAGGGTATAAGCGGTATAAAATGGATGGATGTATATATATATATATATATATATATATATATATATATATATATATATATATATATATATATATATATATATATATATATCGTATTTCCTTGAATAGCCGCCGGGACACTAATTAATTTAAAATCTCTTCTAATTAATTTAAAATCTCTTCTCAATCCTGCGCTTATTCAAAGCATGCGGTAAAATTAAGCAGGCGCTAACAATTTTAAAACCTCTTCTCACCCCTGCGCTTACCAATCAGTAAAAAATCTAGCGTGATAAAGAAAGAAAAATAATAATATTATTCTACGTCCGCGGCCCGGTGGTTAGGGACCAGTGCTCTACAGCGTGCCGGCCAGATGCGTGCATTTCACTGCTTCTCATTCGAGATTGCAATGCATACTTGGTCAACAGCCGTACCTTTTACACTGATGGTTGTGATATAAGCAACTTTAAAACTCTTAATAATATGCGCCACACTCTGTGAACCCACACCAAGCACATTTCTGGAGAGCATTGGCTCTGTGGCACATTATAAACGCAGCATAGCGATTACCCAAAATGCCGTGTATCCGTGACTATTGGCTATATTATACACGCGCCCCCAACCCCGCCCACCTCACAACCAACGCACGGAGGGGGCGGGGGGGTTGGTGCCAGCGGGTGTATGGTGTAGCCAGGAGTCATGGATGCATTGCATTCTGGGTAGGTGTTGTGTTGCGTTTGTGGTGTGTTGCATGGCCAATGTTCTCCAGAAGTGTGTTTGTCATCGTTTAATGTGGGTTCACAGAGTGTGGCACGTATTGGTAGGAGTGTTGAAGTTGTTTTCTATCACAACCATTAGTGTGATGTGTATGGCAGTGGAACAAGACCCCTGGTTTACACACATCAAAAGCATAAAAATACTACTCCACCATTTTGAAAATGATGGAAGGGGAAGCGTCATTCGTGTAGTCACAGATTTGATCCAGCGGTAAAAGTAAGCATGCGCTTATTTATTTGGGGAGCGAGTTTGACCCGGCAGTAATTCAAGGCAGGCGTATTTTACATGCCTGGCGGCTATTCAAGGAAATACGGTATATTAACTGCTTTTTATCTAACATCATTGTTCTTAGGGCAATTTGTATTTGCTTTTGTAATGTGTATTTTACTTCTGTTTTAAATGTTATATTTTATTCTACCCTTTGCCTGTATTTCTCTGTGATGTACCGCCCCGTATAGCTCGGTTGGCAGAGTGGTCGTGCCAGCAACTTGAGGGTTCCAGGTTTGATTCCCACGTCTGCCATCCTAGTCACTGCCGTTGTGTCCTTGGGCAAGACACTTTACCCACCCGCTCCCAGTGCCACCCACACTGGTTTAAATGTAACTTAGATATTGGGTTTCGCTATGTAAGCTTTGAGTCACTGGAGAAAAAGCGCTATATAAATATAATTCACTTAACTTAACATTGTTTTTCAACTGTGGTTGTTTTTAAAGGGCTTTATAAAGTTGATGTGGTATGGTATAAAAGAAAAAATACATCATAATTTCTCTCATTATGTTTGTGAACGAGAGGCAAAACTCCAAAAAACTGCAGTTCCCCTTTAAGGAAGTGATGCAAGCATGACAACCATACAGATTGGCACACACAACAAGAAAAATAAATTTCGATTAAAAAAAATAATTGCATGTGAATGCAGAAAAAACTGAATTGAAATGCTAAAACTTAGCATGTTAGCCAAATAATAATAATCAAGCATCACAATGTTTGTTGTTGTTTTTTTAACGTCACAGATTATTACTCACTCCTAACTTCATGAGCACCAACAAACATAATAAAACATCACTTACTGTACAATGTTTGCTTTTTACCAGGATGCTGATTGATAGAATCTTGTTACGGTCCCGTTTGGTGTCATTTTCGCGATTCCCGGGTCTAAATTGGCTGTCAAATCGAATAGAATAGATAAAAAGTACTTAATTGATCCCTGGGGGAAATTCAGCACCACAGTTCGCTCACAATAGACAATAATAATAATCCACGATATAATTTATATCACATATATATTACACCCCAAAGGGAATAAGCGGTAGAAGATGGATGGATGAATAATATAAATATATTCTACATATATTCTACTGTGGAGGAGGATTGTGATTAGCGCACTGTTAGAGTGGAAGTCAGCGACCCCGTCTGGGTGACTGGAGACAGTGCACCCTCAGACGAGGGCGTGGCATGTGCTGGCTGAGAGACACAGCTGTCAGAGGATTAGTTGGCGCAGGTGGTACATGTTAGACTAATCATCTGTTGTCCTTAAAAGTGAGAAGGCCGGGTGCAGCAGTGCAGTTCAGACTGGAGAGACAGAGAAGTCAAGAGAACTGTGCAAGACAAAACTGAGCGACTGAAAAGTGGCTACTGACCTGTATTGCAAATTGTGGGATTAAAAACTTCTTTCAACCCGAGCAACTGGTTTACAGCAGACATATGTGAGTAGAAAGCTTATATTTGGCACCCAACTTGAAATTAAAAAAAAAAAAAAAAGGGGAAACAATGTCATCACCAAGCCCGATAGAGGCGCTGGGACAGTTGTTGGCGGAGGTTTCTACGGCCAACCACAGGCAGATGGAAGCGATGCAGGCGCAAATTGCGCAGCAAAATCAGATCCTGCGAGCAATGACGGAGAGGGCCGGAGCAGAGACGTCATCTGCGGCACCGAGGCCATCATTAGCAACGGTGGGGATGCACAGAATGGCAGAGTCAGAAGATCCGCAGACGTACATGTTCGAGGCCACGGCGTGAGCATGCACGTGGCCTGAGAAGGAATGGGCAGTACGGCCGCTCCCGCTGCTGGCGGGAGAGGCGCAGCGAGCGGCACTCAGCCTACCACCTGACTCCAGGGTAAGATACTGGGACTTGAGACGCGCAGTGCTGGGCCCTGGGCCAACAACTCAGAGACGCGGCGACCAGATGGCTACAACCCGGGCAGGTGCAGGAGGTGATGGAACAAGTGATCCTGGAGCAATTCATGGAAGCGTGGGTCCGATATCACCGCCCACAAGACCTGGCCGCGGCGGTGGCCCTAGCGGAGGACCATCCGGCAGTACACAGAAAGGAGGAAAAAGCTGCGGAGGCGGCGGAGCCCCAGTTCCAGCGTCGCGCAGGATGCGCGCGCAGCCGGGGGATGGAGGCCAGCAATGGACAAAACTCAGAAACACTCAGCCTGTTTTTTCTCCTCCTCAGAACCCGGCCGCCATGGACGCTGTGTCTCCCCCGCAAACGGCTCCTCAAATGCCTGGGCAGGTGTGCTGGAGGTGTGGACGGCTTGGACACCTGCAGCGGGAATGTCCTAGCATGGAGGTGGGACAGGTGATCTGGGTCTTCGACCCTGCGGCGCCCTCCTCCGGGCCAGGAGAGACGTACTACGTACCGGTAAGGGTACAAGGGAGTATACACCGGGCGATGGTGGATTCGGGCTGCGAACAGTCCATGATCCACCAGAATCTGGTTCGACCTGGGGCGCTCAGAATAGGTACATGGGTGCAGGTTAAATGTGTGCATGGGGATATTCACGAGTACCGTATTTTGCCTGTGGGAATTTTTTTTAAAGGGAAAAAACATAGTGTTAAAGTGGCTGTAAATTTGCGCCTGGCGCACCCCTTAATCTTGGGAATTAATTGGTCGGGATTTAATGGGTTAATAGAGCAGTGCGCAGGGGTGCGTTCACGACCGGTAGGGAAAAGGGATATCCACGCTGTTCTCATCGGCGACGAGAGATCATCCGACGCTGACGTGGGGGCGGGGGAAGGGGAGATGGCGGGGCATCTCAGGAAGACCCCCAGGCTCCCCAATGGCGCCCCGTGGATGATTTTCCACTCGAGCAGTCTCGAGATGACACACTGCGCGCGACCTGGGACCAAGTGATTTCAATTGATGGGCAGCAGGTTCGCCCGGGGATAGCGCAGGATTTCCCTCACTTTGCATTGATTAGGGACAGATTGTATAGAGTGAGTCGTGACACTCAGACAGGGGAGGAAATCACCCAATTGTTGGTGCCGAAAAACCGTCGGGAAATGATTTTCCAGGCGGGACATTTTAATCCCATGGCCGGCCACATGGGGTATGATAAGACACTTAATCGGATAATGGCCCGGTTCTATTGGCCAGGCATTCGAGCAGACGTGCGCCACTGGTGCGCGGCCTGTCCGGATTGTCAGCTAGTTAATCCCACGGCCACCCCTAGGGCTCCTTTGCGGCCTTTACCACTAATAGAGGTCCCATTCGAACGTATTGGGATGGACCTCGCCGGGCCACTTCATCCGAGCACCCAGGGATATCGCTTTGCGCTAGTCCTTGTGGATTACGCAACGCGCTATCCCGAAGCAGTACCACTGCGCTCCATCTCTGCAAAGAGTGTAGCACAGGCACTGTTTCAAGTTATCTCCCGAGTTGGAATCTCGAAAGAGATTCTAACTGACCAGGGCACGTCCTTTATGTCACGCACGTTAAAGGAGCTGTACGGTTTATTGGGGATCAAGTCTCTTTGGACTAGCGTTTACCACCCGCAGACAGATGGGTTGGTGGAGCGGATGAATAGAACTTTGAAATCCATGATTCTGAAGTTCGTACACGAGGACAAACCAAATTGGCATAAATGGTTGGATCCCCTGTTATTTGCAGTACGGGAGGTTCCCCAGGCCTCAACAGGATTTTCTCCATTTGAGCTATTGTTTGGCAGGAAGCCGCGTGGGGTACTGGACCTAGTGATTTTTTTATGGACTAGCTTTCCACGTTGTTTCACCCTTGGTGACATTTTGGTTTTGTTTAGCTCCACGCTGGCTAGTGTCCTCAGTTTTATATTTTCGTCCTGACCCCCCAAGACATAACAACAGGGGTCTCAAACTCAATTTACCTGGGGGCCACTAGATGCAGAATCTGGGTGAGGCTGGGCTGCAACAAAAGATTTCTTAAAAAAAAATGTTTTAAATGTCTTTATTTTTACGTTTAACACAAAATATAATCAAAATATGAATGAACAAAATGAGAATTAAGTAGATAAAACAGTCAGAAGTAATATCAGTAATAATTCAATTTCTCAAGTCAGCAACAATGTGTGAGGCAATGTAAATTACACAATAAAATAAATAACTAATAATAACGGTTTGAATTAGTCCAGTTTATCGGGGACTGTTATTACTGACAGACAGTGTGACTGCAGCTAGGCAAGTAAGAAAACGCTCGTCTCCATGGCAACGTTTCTGTCGCTTTCACTCATTTGCCGCTTTTCCACTAATGCAGAGGTAGGCAACCCAGAACGTTGAAAGAGCCATTTTGGGTTAGGGTTAGCGCTTGTCTCACCGGTGCCGGGGAAGGGAGCGAGAGAGAGAGAGACACACAAACACAGTGACAGAGAGAGCGAGCAGGCGGGTGAGCGAGTGAGGGAGGGATTTATGGAGGAAGAGCGCGTGCGGGTCTAGTGGAAAATCAACAAAACGTTTCTCTGCTTGCATCAAGCAGGTGACGTCAATGTTCGGCCCTCGAGAGCCACATACCACACCGTGATTGATAGATTCCTTCAGCTTCGCACACAACGCTGTCAACTGCCATTCATACAAAACTACCATTAAATTTTCATATTAAGGTGAGGGCCGCAAAATAACGTCTCGCGGGCCGCTTGTCTGAGACCCGTGCGTAACAATATCACTAATATTCAAGTCAGGATATTTAAATGGAATATTGTTAGCACTTTTTTAATGTTTATTTATTGGGTTTTATGGGCGGAATAAAGGACCTCCCATTGGCTCTGCTGGAAGCTGACTTTTGTTTACATGTATTTACGTGTTGGAATGCGTTAAAAAAAAATACATTCGCAGTTTTGTCTTTCATTATGATCGTGAACGATAGGCAAAACTCCCAAAAAAAGTGCAGTTCCCCTTTAACATCACGTACCAAAAGACAGGATGCCAGAGTTAAAATGCTAGCAGGCCAGCAATTGACTGTTATTAACAAAGGGCAATTTGAAGTTAGAATAGTTTGAACTGGGTTAAGAAATGTAAAAGTTTCCATTATTTCTGTCATGATCTGTGGTCTGGATCATGTTTTTTGTTATTTTCTGTTAGTTTTAAAGGGGAACATTATCACCAAACCTATGCAAGCGTCGATATATACCTTGATGTTGCAGAAAAAGACCATGTATTTTTTTAACCGATTTCCGAACTCTAAATGGGTGAATTTTGGCAAATTAAACACCTTTCTGTTTATCGGTCTTGTAGCGATGACGTCAGAACATTTTCATTTTCAACACATTACAAACATCGGGTCTCAGCTCTGTTATTTTCCGTTTTTTTGACTATTTTTTGGAAACTTGGAGACATCATGCCTCGTCGGTGTGTTGTCGGAGGGTGTAACAACACTAACAGGGAGGGATTCAAGTTGCACCACTGGCAAGAAATCTGCCGCCAGACCCCCCATTGAATGTACCAGAGTGTTTGCACATTTTATGGATAACCTGCAGATGCATTTGCAACGATAAAGTCAACGAAATCACAAAGGTGAGTTTTGTTGAAGTTGTTGACTTATGTGCTAATCAGACATATTTGGTTGCAGCATGACTGCCAGCTAATCGATGCTAACATGCTATGCTAATCGATGCTAACATGCTATTTACGCTAGCTGTATGTACATTTGAAACTAGATACCCACATTTATGTGAAACAAACACTTACCAATCAACATATTTAAGTTGCTCCAGTGTCACAAGATGCGAAAGTCTTAATCGTTTGGTCTGCACATTTTACTGGCGGTGCTAATAAGGCAGCCATGCTATGGGCCATTTCATTAGGTACACCCATGCTATGGCCGAATAGCGTCAATAGCTATTCGCTCAATAGCTTCAATTTCGTTTTTGCTTTCTGCCTCCATACTCCGACCATCTGTTTCAATACATGCGTAATCTGTTGAATCGTTTAAGCCGCTGAAATCCGAGTCTGAATCCGAGCTAATGTCGCTATATCTTGCTGTGGTAACCGCCATGTTGTTTGTATTGGCAGCCCTGTATGACGTCACAGGGAAATGGATAGTGGTTTCGAAGATAGCGAAAATAAGGCACTTTAAAGCTTTATTTACGTATATTCCGGGACCGGTAAAATTTTGAAAAAAAACTTCGAAAAATAAAACAAGCCACTGGGAACTGATTTTTATTGTTTTTAACCCTTTTGAAGTTGTGATAATGTTCCCCTTTAAGACTCCATTAGTTCCTGTTTAAGTGCACCCTTGTTTGTTTTAGTTTCCATGGCGACTTATTAGTTTCACCTGCCTCTGGTGTTCGGGACACGCACTTGCTCTAATCAAGCACTTGTTACAGCCATTAAATTCTAAGTTCATTTTTATTTGCAAAAAAATAAAAAAATAAAGTTTATGACTTTGAACTTAAAATATCTTGTCTTTGTAGTGCATTCAATTGAATATGGGTTGAAAAGGATTTGCAAATCATTGTATTCCGTTTATATTTACATCTAACACAATTTCCCAACTCATATGGAAACAGGGTTTGTATAAGCAATTCTCACCCTGTATGTGCTTGGTATCTTTCGATACCGATATTATTCTTATTCATTGGAAATAGTCAATTACTAAAGTGTACTTCGTTCCTTCAGACGGCACTGTATCAAGAACCGACATCTATCTCTAAAGGATATCACCACATGGGCTCAGGAACACTTGAGAAAACCACTGTCACTAAATACAGTTTGTCGCTACATCTGTAAGTGCAAGTTAAAGCCCTAGTATGCAAAGCGAACGCCATTTATCAACAACATCCAGAAACCACGCCAGCTTCTCTGGGCCCGAATTCATCTAAGATGGACTGATGCAAAGTGGAAAAGTGGTCTTTGGTCTGACGAGTCCACATTTCAAAATAAAGTTTATGAGTTTGAACATCAAATATCTTGTCCTTGTAGTGCATTCAATTGAATATGGGTTGAAAAGGATTTGCAAATCATTGTATTCCGTTTATATTTACATCTAACACAATTTCCCAACTCATATGGAAACAGGGTTTGTATAAGCAATTCTCACCCTGTATGTGCTTGGTATCTTTCGATACCGATATTATTCTTATTCATTGGAAATAGTCAATTACTAAAGTGTACTTCGTTCCTTCAGACGGCACTGTATCAAGAACCAACATCTATCTCTAAAGGATATCACCGCATGGGCTCAGGAACACTTGAGAAAACCACCGTCACTAAATACAGTTTGTCGCTACATCTGTAAGTGCAAGTTAAAGCACTAGTATGCAAAGCGAACGCCATTTATCAACAACATCCAGAAACCACGCCGGCTTCTCTGGGCCCGAATTCATCTAAGATGGACTGATGCAAAGTGGAAAAGTGGTCTTTGGTCTGACGAGTCCACATTTCAAAATAAAGTTTATTAGTTTGAACATCAAATATCTTGTCTTTGTAGTGCATTCAATTGAATATGGGTTGAAAGGGATTTGCAAATCATTGTATTCCGTTTATATTTACATCTAACACAATTTCCCAACTCATATGGAAACGAGGTATATAGGTAGAAAATAATATATGCACACTATATGAATGATTATACGTGGAAACTAAAAATAAGCCGAGACAGCAACAAACCACAAAATTCAAACACATTACAACAAAAGTCCATTATATCAATGTGACAATAAACCTCCTTCAGGCTGAAATTCAGTCAAAACCATCCCGTTCTTTGCCACCGTGTCTGGTTTTGGATATCCCGACGAACCCTAACTGAGTCACGTACTTGACGCTTTCACAGTGTCGGAATTTACTGTCTCATCTCCAGTTTACAAGCCCGATCCCACGAGGATCCATAAAAGTACACTGCAGCGGGCACAACTCACTGTCAGCAATTTTGTAAATAAATGTAGCTCCAAAAAAATTTTTTTAAAAATCACACGTTTTCCCTTGTCTGTGCTTTGTAACGTGAATATACTGATATTGTATGAGTTTCGGTGTGATCAATCAATCAATCAATCAATGATTATTTATATAGCCCTAAATCACAAATGTCTCAAAGGACTGTACAAACCACTACGACTACGACATCCTCGGAAGAACCCACATAACCCATCATAAGTGACAATGATGACTATGAGAAACCTTGGAGAGGACCACACATGTGGGCAACCCCCCCTCCCTAGGGGACCGAAAGCAATGGATGTCGAGCGGGTCTAACATGATACTGTGAAATTTCAATCCATAGTGGATCCAACACAGCCGCGAGAGTTCAGTTCAAAGCCGATCCAAGACAGCAGCGAGAGTCCCGTCCACAGGAAACCATCCCAAGCGGAGTCGGATCAGCATCGTGGAGATGTCCCCAACCGATACACAGGCGAGCGGTCCATCCTGGGTCCCGACTCTGGACAGCCAGTACTTCATCCATGGTCATCGGACCGGACCCCCGCCACAAGGGAGGGGGGGAGAGAGGAGAAAAAGAAAAGAAGCGGCAGATCAACTGGTCTAAAAATGAGGTCTATTTAAAGGCTAGAGTATATTTTGTTTATAGTCATATCAAATAAAGATGTGTCAAATAGACAAATGCAACTTAAATTGTAACACTGTATTTTACAAAATACCAAAAAAGGACATTTTTCTTAATATCTCATTGACAAAATGATCCAACCCCCTAGTTACATGCATCTTTAGTACTTAGTAGAACACCCTTTGGCAGTAATGACATCCTTCAAAGGTGATACATAACCGGACACAAGCTTCTTGCAACCATCTACAGGTATTTTAGCCCATTCCCCTTGGGCAAAGGCCTCCAGTTCATTCATATTCTCGGGCTTGCGTGCTGCAACTGCCTTCTTCAAGTCCCACCACAGCTTTTCTATAGGATTTAGGTCTGGCGACTGTGAAGGCCACTCCAGAGTCTTCCAGCCCTTCTTCTGCAACCACTCTGATGTTGATTTGGAGGTATGCTTGGGATCGTTGTCCTGTTGGAAGGTCCAACGTCTCCCAAGCCTCAGCTTCGTCACTGACTTCATGACATTTGCAGCTAATATATCCTGCTAGGAAATAGAATTCATAATGCCTTGAACGCGCTGGAGATTCCCGGTACCTGAGGCAGAGAAACAGCCCCAGAGCATGATTGACCCCCCACCATGCTTAACAGTAGGCAAGGTGTTCTTCTCTTTGTAAGCTTCATTTTTTCTCCTCCAGACATAACGTTGATTCATAGGCCCAAAGAGTTCCAGTTTTGTCTCATCACTCCATTGAACAGTTTCCCAAAACCTTTGGGGTTTGTCCAGATAATTTTTGGTCTATTTCTTGTGCATGTAGTCAGAAGTGGGGTGCGCCTGGAAGTTCTGGCATGGAGGCCTTTATCTCGTAGTGGGCGCCTTATTGTCTGGGACGAAACCTGCGTTCCCCCCTCTGCAATGTCCTGTTGTAGTTCCTCAGCTGTTACCCGGGGGTTTTTTACCACCATCCTCTTTCTACCACACCCTGGTAGTGTTTCCACTGTGCTTTTAGCTTTAAACTTGCGAATTATGCTCCCAACTGTGTCTCTTGGAATGTGTAATGTCTTTGCTATTTTCTTATATCCATATCCTTTTTTATGAAGAGAAATTACCTCCTCGCTTTACTTCTTTGACCACTCCCTGGACTTCACCATGCTGCAAATACACCATTGACCATCTACAAGAAGCTGAGCTTCACAGTCTTTTTCATTCAGTTTAATTGTTGCTCGTTATGGTTCTAATCACATCTACAGGTGTTTTCAACACCTGATTGAAAATACCTTATTCAAATTCTGTTCGTAAGAGTTAGGATCTATAAGGGGTTGAATAATTTTGTCAATGAGATATTAAGAAAAATGTCCTTTTTTGGTATTTTGTAAAATACAGTGTCACAATTTAAGTTGCATTTGTCTATTTGACACATCTTTATTTGATATGATTATAAACAAAATACGGAATAAATGTTCAACTTGCTAAAACACCAAAATGGTGTGGGGGTGGAATAATTTTGATCACAACTGTATTTGGCTCTTTTTCTGGTCCACGCCGTGTTTGCTTGTAAGTACTCAGTGCGTTTGCGTTACCGAATATACTCCCCTGCTTGTAAAACCAGCAACGCCGTCATGCCCGTAAAAAAAATATATATATACATATATTATGAATATAGTATCATTTTTAATTTGTTAGTACCCGGTCCTTTGTTAGTGGAGGTAGGTATGCTGTCAAATAAATGTGCTTGATTCAGGCGATCCTGAAGGTCTTCAGTGAAATTAGACAAATTGATACCTCGTCATGTAGCCTGCCGCTCCAAAATGATGCCCCAAAGAGGAAATATCAATGAATCTTCCCAAGTAATTTGTTTGGTTTATCGCGGGGAGACATTGCAGCATGCAAGCATGACGAATGGACTTGTCAAAAAAAAAATGGAATGTTGCACCCCTGCAAGCTTTTAATATAATTATTATCTTTGACTTGGCCTCATTTTTCACAGACGTCCAACTGGGGGACACAGCTGACTGCAGGTTTAACCGGAGGCTCTAAAAACAAACGCATGTTGAATTGTTTGGATTTTACAGAAAATATTATTGTCTGCATTTGAAATTTTTGCGTTCATGTGTTGAGTTCTATCAATGACATTTTTAGTAGAGATGCAAGTTTTACCATTTAGTTTGATTCTTCAATGCAGAGCTGAATTGATTCAACGGGATTTTCAAATCTCACATTGTTTGCACTCCAAAAAGTCAGTGTTCAAAAACAAGAAATGAAATACAAAAATGAGGGGTGTTTTATTTGAACTAAGCAAAATATAGAAAAAGAACATTTGGCTTGTCAAGACTGTCAGGCTTTCCCCTGACAGTTTGTCTATGTTTTAGTTTTCCTCTGCATTTGTCTGTTTCCTCTGTGTTTAGTATCTCCTGTCTTTAGTTCCTGTCTAGTGCTCTTATTTTCTCAGCTTCCTGTCTTGTTCCCGGAGTGCTGTGTTCCTCCTCAGCTGCGGCTGATTGGCACCTGGCCACACTAGTTGCCAATCAGCCCCCTCCTATTTGTACCCTCTTCGTCTTGTGTCAGTTGCTGGATCATTGTATTGTCTTGTCTTGTCGATGTCACGTCTAATCGCCCTTGTAATGTGTTATCGCTCCTGTCGTGTCGTACCTTGTCTTTGCAGCGTAGCGGTAAGCTATATTCAGTTGATGTTTGTAGCTTACTGTTTTTTGTTCCCTGCTTCCGTTTTATTTTTCATTATACAAGTACGACTTCTGTTTGCCTGTTCGCTACCCGCTAGCTTCCACGCTAAGCTCCTGTTCGTTATTTTCTAGCTCCCAGGCTAGCTCCTTTTGTTTGATTATCCGCCTCGTGCGCGCTTTGTGTTTTGTTTTTGTCTTAGTATTTAATTAAATCATGTTTTCTCATTCCATGCCTGCCTCCATCGCTGCATCTTGGGGTTCGTCACCAAATAAATGTGACAAAGACTTTCCAAAATTAGTAAAATTAGCTAACCTCATTGAACCCAAAAATATCCTATCCTTTTTGAGGTACTTTGGGACCTTTATGGTGGAAAACGGTCCTTTTAGAGGTTCTTCGGGACTTTAACGTGGAATATGGTTCTCTTTTGGGGTACTTTGGCACCTTCCGGTGGAATATGGTCATTGATGGGGTACCTTGGGACTATTTGGGGTCCCGTTGGACCTTTCGGGGGAATATGATCCTTTTTGAGGTAGTTTTGGAACTAGGGGGGAGGAAGGGGGGGGGGGGGGATTTAGTTCCCTTTTTAGGTACTTTGGGACCTTTTAGGTGGAAGATGGTCCTTTCATTTGAAATAAGCAAAATTATCCGCCAATAGAACAAGAAAATTCGGCATGTCAAGACTTTCCAAAACAAGTAAAGTTAGCTAACCTCAATGAACCCAAACATATCCTATCCTTTTTGAGGTATTTTGGGACCTTTAAGGTGAAAAATTGTCCTTTTAGAGGTTCTTCGGGACTTTAACGTGGAATATGGTCCTTTTTGAGGTACTTTGAGGCTATTTGGTGTCCTGTGGTACCTTTAGGGGGAATATGGTCCTCTTTTGGGGTACTTTGGCACCTTCAGGTGGAAGATGGTCATCTATGGGGTACCTTGGGAATATTTGGGGTCCTGTTGGATCTTTCGGTGGAATATGATTTAGTTCCTTTTTTAGGTACTTTGGGACCTTTTAGGTGCAAGATGGTCGTTTTATTTGAATTAAGCAACATTATCGGTCGGCCAATAGAACAAGAAAATTTGGCTTGTCAAGACTTTCCACAACAAGTAAAATTAGCTAACCTCAATGAACCCAACAATATTCTATCCTTTTTGAGGTAATTTGGGACCTTTAAGGTGGAAAATGGTCCTTTTTGAGGTACTTTGGGGCTATTTGGGGTCCTGTGGGACATTAAGGGGAATACGGTCCGCTTTTGAGGTACTTTGGCACCTTCAGGTGGAAGATGGTCATTGATGGGGTACCTTGGGACTATTTGGGGTCCTGTTGGATCTTTCGGGGAAATATGGTCCTTTTTGAGGTAGTTTTGGAACTTGGGGGGAAGGGGGGGGGGGGGGGGGATTTAGTTCCTTTTTGAGGTACTTTGGGACCTTTAAGGTGGGAAATGGTCCTTTTAGAGGTTCTTCGGGACTTTAACGTGGTAGATGGTCCTTTTTGAGGTACTTTGGGGCTATTTGGGGACCTTTAGGGGGAATATGGTCTTTTTTTGGGGTACTTTGGCACCTTCAGGTGGAATATGGTCATTGAAGTGAAGTGAAGTGAATTATATTTATATAGCGCTTTTTCTCAAGTGACTCAAAGCACTTTACATAGTGAAACCCAATATCTAAGTTACATTCAAACCAGCGTGGGTGGCACTGGGAGCAGGTGGGTAAAGTGTCTTGCCCAAGGACACAAGGGCAGTGACTAGGATGGCGGAAGCGGGAATCGGACCTGCAACCCTCAAGTTGCTGGCACGGCCACTCTACCAACCGAGCTAAACCGCCCCATGGGGTGCCTTGGGACTATTTGGGGTCCTGTTGGATCTTTCGGGAGAATATGGTCCTTTTTCAGGTAGTTTTGGAACTCGGGGGGAAATTAGTTCCTTTTTTAGGTACTTTGGGACCTTTTAGGTGGAAGATTGTCCTTTCATGTGAAATAAGCAAAATTATCCGCCAATAGAACAAGAAAATTCGGCTTGCCAAGACTTTCCAAAACAAGTAAAATTAGCTAACCCCAATGAACCCAAAAATATCCTATCCTTTTTTTAGGTACTTTGGGACCTTAAAGGTGGAAAATGGTCCTTTTTAGAGGTTTTTCGGGACTTTAACATGGAAGATGGTCCTTTTTGAGGTACTTTGGGGCTATTTGGGGTCCTGTGGGACCTTTAGGGGGAATATGGTCCCCTTTTGGGGTACTTTGGCACCTTCAGGTGGAAGATGGTCATTGATGGGGTACCTTGGTACTTTTTGGGGTCCTGTTGGATCTTTCGGGGGAATATGGTCCTTTTTGAGGTACTTTGGGACCTTTTAGGTGGAAGATTGTCCTTTCATTTGAAATAAGCAAAATTATCCGCCAATAGAACAAGAAAATTCGGCTTGTCAAGACGTTCCACAACAAGTAAAATTAGCTAACCTCAATGAACCCAAACATATCCTATCCATTTTGAGGTACTTTGGGACCTTAAAGGTGGAAAATGGTC